>NC_050455.1:61088609-61329285 GCF_903995425.1 Onychomys torridus
CAGATGCCTTTTCACTATTTTACACATAGCATAGTTTATCTTCTTAACTAGCAATGACTCTCTAATAAGAGAATCTCATCTCATCGTAGCTGTAGGAAGATCACCTCCATTTCATTCATTATCATTGACTGCAATTTATAGCTAGTCTGTAATTATTCCTGGCTGTACAGAAACATGTTTCTGACCTCAAAATGATTAGATAATATTTGACCTAAAATCCCAAAGGGTTTTTCTGTGAATGCAGGAACCCACTATTGTGAGAGGTAGTTCATTTAAATATCTTAGGAAATTTACATATGAGATGAATAGAAAGAAAATGAGGACAGTAGTGGGAAGAGTAGGCATAATGGAAAATAAAAACAAAGGCTGATTTATCAGGATTGCCTTTGACCATCGTTAGATCACATGCCTCGTGTGAAGGGACTAATAGCACTAGAGAGAAACTGTATCGTGAAGAACACTCTAGGATGTCAGAAGGCTACTAGTACTTCCTTTTCTGTTCACTTGTGTTTTTGTTTAATTTTTCTGTAATGAACTCTATTGACTAAGTCAGCAAGTAGATAGTTCTGCTACTCATCTTTGGAAAGAGCCTAATTAAGCCACATGGTCAACTTGTCCTCAAACACATCATCTCTCAGACTCCAATAAGAAGTGAGATGTGGCAGTGAAATTATGCATTTGTGTTTGTAATAGGCTAGAAAAAGGCTGAGGATAGAAAAGGGCTTAACTAATTATCTGTAGGGGAAGGTAAGTCATGATGGGGTTTATAGAGACAAATACTAGAAGTGAGTAATGAAAATATATTTATAAGAGAAACATGAAGATCAGCAAATCAGCTGGCAAACAACATGATACAGACCAGTCAAGGGATTCCAAGTGACTGTTCCTTATCTTTTCTCATCTACCCATATGTCAGCATACAACTTTGCCCCACAAAAGTAATTTAAAGATACTCAATCAACACAGATATATCTAAAGTGTCTGATGTTCTGATGTACCCATCTATGGTTATGAACAGAAACTTTGGAGTTAGTTTGCTTGTGTCTGAGACTTTGCTCTGTGACATAACTTCAATGATCTTGTTTCCCTATTTTTATCTGTGCTATGGGGCTTATAGAAACATTTGTCTCCTTAAAGGACTATTGAAGAAATTTAAATTAGTTAATACAGGTGAAATCCTTAAAGTAGGATCTGATGCAGAATTCTTGCTGTGGAGGAGTTGGCTATTATCTAGTAGTTAACCTCACAACCCCATAGAGATCTAGAACATCACTACTCTTTACATCTACTCTCCTCAACATTTTCTCTCAGTTACTCTGTGCATGCTTGGCAGTTAAATCTCCACACATCATCAAGGAAGGTCCATTCATATTTGTTCCTGCTCCCCATGGATTCTGTATCCTAATCTGTCTGTCACCCTAACCCAGACTCCTGTCTCCAGGTGCTTGAGTGTTTACTTCCAGGGAATATATTTCAGAGTCATCTAGAATGACACTATTTCTCTGTTTTGCTTGTTTGTTTGTTTGTTTGTTTTTTCTTTATCACTAAACTTGAATCTTCCTTTCAAAAATTCTGCTTTAGGAACACATGGCTTCTTTACCCCTCCCCCCTTCATATATCTTTGCTAGAATAAAAGTTATCTAGGGAAGAAGAATGGGGCACTATACCTATTCAATGCACTGCTTACTTGATGTAAAGATGAATTTGAAAACCAGGTAGGAAAAGAGAGTATTAAAATCCAACTACATACACATCCTATTTTGTTACTTCTAGATAAAACATACAATTTCATAAAGTCTCTGATTACACTGATATCATTCCTATGCTATTATATTTATCTAGTTTCTTTCATTGCATATACCAGATTTGTGCTGCTTAAGGGATAGCTTTCTTTCCTTACATATACCCTTATATTTACAATTTTTCTAATGGTAAGCAGTTAGCTCACTTTGTTTTTCATTACAGTGAGGAAGTGTGGTAGTACATGCCTTTAGTCCCAGCACTTGTGAGGCAGAGGCAGGCAGATCTCTGTGAGTTCTAGGCCAACTTGGTCTACAGAGTGAGTTGCAGCACAGCCAGGGCTATACAGTGAAACTCTGTCTCAAAAAAACAATAAAAAAAATGAGGGAGCAATGAGTATCCTTGTGCCAAAATGCCCTACAATTTCTTCTACAGTATAAATACTTAGAATTTGATATAGCTGAGTCTGGAGGAAGCACACTTTACATGCTGATATTGCTGATATTTTATAAAAATTGTGTTCAGTTTCTATTCCCACTGACAGTAAATGCAAGTTCCAGCAAACTACCATTATTGCCAACATTAAACAGGATCAAAATTTAGATGACTCTGATCTGTAGAATATAATACTACTTATAAAAATCTTTGTCCCAAAGTTATCTGTTTGGTTGTAAATGAATTTCTAAATGGTCTTAATACATAAAAAAACCACGGGGTCAGAAATTTGGGTTCCAAAGTTCCAAAGAGAACTTCTTCCTGTATACTCACATTTATATGCCTTTTCTGTTCTGTTCTCTCATTGGTTCTCTTAGCCCAGCTATATCACTTCCTGTTCCTACACGGCTTGGTCACTTTCTGTCTATCTGTACAGACCTCCAGACCACTAAGCTTGGTACTGGGATTAAAGGTATGTGTCACCAAGCTTGGCTCTGTTCCCTAGTGTGTACTTGAACACACAGAGATCCTGCCTACTAAGTGATAGATTTAAAAGTGTCTGCTACCACTGCCTGACTTCTTTGTTACCTATAATGTCTGGCCTTTTTCCTCTAATCTCCAGGCAAGTTGTATTTATTAAAGAACAAATAAAATATCACCACATTTCAGCACAAATAAAATACCATCACATTTGGTTAGTTTTTCTACATTTTCAAGAGTTACTTAACTAAATTTTTAGGTATGGAATTGTAATACTTTTCTTCAATAACTTCATATTTTCTCTATCCCTGTATTTATTCTCATTTCTTTTCTTTTTTTTTTTTTTTTTGTTTTTTTTTGTTTTTTTTTTCAAGACAAGGTTTCTCTGTGTAGCTTTGAAGCGTGTCCTAGAACTCACTCTGTAGCCCAGGCTGGCCTCGAACTCTCAGAGTTCCGCCTGCCTCTGCCTCCCAAGTGCTGGGACTAAAGGCATGTGCCACAACCGCATGGCTTATTCTTATTTCTAATATTGCCTTTTATGTATTCCATACTTTCTTGATCAAAACTGTTAGTGACTTTTATCCTTTACTGTTGCTTTAAATGATCTATATAGGGGTTGGGGATTTAGCTCAGTGGTAGAGTGCTTGCCTAGCAAGCACAAGACCCTGGGTTCAGTTCTTAGCTCTGGAAAAAAAAAATGAACTATATGTAGATGGAAAAAATAATGACCTATATGTAGATGTAAGTCTTATTAAATAAGAAACACAGTGCCAAATGCAAAGTTAAACGCCCAAGAAGTTAGAGAAATAGCTAAGAGCTGAAAACCCTTTCTTACCCTTTGCTGATACTGCTATCCTTCCCCTCAGAAAGAGACCTACTTCTTGTGTATCTGTCTTTTTATTGACTTTTTGTTCTGCCTTCTCATTGGTTGTAAACCCACCTCCTCGTCACTGCCTGTCTATACAGTCCTCCAGGTCTTCTATGGTTGGTATTGAGATTAAAGGCGTATATCTCCATGCTGACTGTATCCTTGAACACACAGAGATCTGTCTGTTATGTGATCGTGATTAAAGGTGTGTGCCACTGCCTGGCTTCTACTATGGCTTGCTATTAGCTCTGACTCCCAGACAACTTTATTTATTAACATCCAAATAAAATCACATTTCAGTACAAATAAAGTATCACCATACCTATATATTTTTTAAGAGATCAAATTTCTTAATTTAATATTTTCTATGTTATTATTACCATGATATATCTATTAGTTAATTACTCCTCTTCAGGCTCTTGTTGTTCATCTACCAATTTACTAATTTTCTATGTTCTGTTTTTTAGCTGTAAGACTTAAGCCATTTCGTTATAAACTATAATTCTTATAATCAGGAAGCTTAAGTGGCACTTTTCTTAGCACTTCCTCCTGTTCCATGCATAGCATTTCTTCTTGTATTTGTGTCATTTGAAGTGATTTCCCAACAGAAGAGAAGATTTATGCATATGTAACATCACAATCCAATCTCTCCTGTTTTCCTTGTGGGGATTTATCTTTTATGTAACAGCTAAGTATCTTGTTCTTAAACAATTCTGTCTGTATGGATTCTACCTGGAGCATCTGATTCAGAACATGTTATAGAAGACTGTTTTCTGCTCACTAAACACATCTCTGCTTAATGCTCCTTGCAATGCTATCCTTTAAATTTCAGCATGGCCATGTGATCAGTAGAGCACACACAATGTGAGGAGAAGTCACTTGTGTCACTAGTGCATAAACTTTAGAAGCTAGTCAATGATTCACTTTTCCTGTACAATGGTGATTATAGTAGCAGGTGTTATATGCAGCATCTCAAGCCCGGGTTCCTGCTGACTAACATGAACAGTGCCATCTGCTCAGCTTATGAACACATAGCTGGAGCACAAATGCATTCTCAAGCAATTGGCTCCTGAGAGTCTGAGTGCTTGTTACATCATAGCCAGGAATCCTGAATGGCACATGTGCTCCAGTCACTCCCATTAATAATCAGAGAGCTGACATTTCCTTCCACATATATGTTTTTCTCACAATAATTGCTCTTCCATAGGTTTACAGAGAGTCCAGACAGAGTTCTATTTCCCAGACACATCGGAGTGATTATATCTCTGAATCATGAGAGATGGAAGCAGAAAAGAAATTGTATTTTGGTAGAAAATGACAGTGCAACTAGCACCAGTGCCTGCCTGACCACAGCTAAGCCCAGTCCTTCCTTTACAAGAGCTACAAGCACAGTGGATTTGGGGCTGCTGGTTGAAATTTTACTAAGTGATTCAGAATGAACTTTACAGCCATTGTGAGTTCAAGGTGGTCATGGCAAGGTTTCTTCTAATGACTCCTTCATAGCACAATACCTTATTGGTTAGGGTGGGGAAGTATTCACTCCCATCTTGTGTCTTTGCATATTGCATTATGATAGAAGTCACCAATGACTGTCCTTAGAGACCTTATAACCATTTCTGGAAAGGGACTATGTCCAAGCACAGAGCTACAAAGGAGACTAGTACCCTGGTTGAACGAAGCTGGAGATAAAATGCATTTCCCTGTCTTCCTACATGCCTACACTCTTATTAGGCTGACATATTGACCTGTACATGGACACATCTGTCTCGCTTACCAGTCCACACTCTGCCTTCAAGGATGAATCTTCATCCAATTACAGCTGAGGCTACATCTCCATAGAAATATGCTTTTATATTTTTTGTATTTATAAACATTTGCAAAAACATTTGAAGTGAAAAGAACATAAAGTAAAAGGATCTCTGAGGCATTCTAATATTATCAGGTGACAGTATAGATCACATCTCTAATACAAGGTTGTATTTGAGTTTTTAAATTAGACAAGTCAGCTCCTTGAAAATTCTATCAGGATAATAAATCTATGACATTATCATTTGGAAGCAAATATTAGATGTATGAGTGTTATTTGGTAACCATTGAACATACACTTCTCCGAGGACTATGACTAGCAAAGACTATTATTTTCCCAATTTTAAAGAAGCAAAAACTAGGAAATTCAGTTTTGCTTGGCTAAGAGGAGTATTTAATCAAACTCTGATACAACATCACATTATAATTAATCTGTATGGCACTCCCCATCAAAAACATTTTAACAACCAAAGACATTCAAATATTAGTTGAACCAAATAACATTAGATGAAAGAAAAAATTAAAGTACATTTTTAAATCAACTTGTTACTTGATATACAGAGGGCACAGGAAGTACTAGAGACAAATTGTAGGCAATAAAACGGCAAAAACGGGAAAATTACCAGTTCTCTGAATGTGTAGTTTCCAGGATAGTATTTGTAATAAAGTTCTAGTTTTCCCTTCACTGAAGTTCAGCTGTGTTCATTAGAAGTGACATTAAGCACAAAGTCACAGAGTGGCCAATGTACATGAAATTGTTAAATGACTTCAAAGGAAAATATTATTAGAAAACAGAACTCCATGACTCAGTGAAGTAAAAAAGAAATACCAAATATGATTACCTGGTATGAGGAACTCAGAGCAACATCTAAATTCTGCTGAACAGAAGGCCAACAGTGGCCTCTTTTCTTATTTAAATGAAAGACACCATAAACAAGTCTTTGATAGTCCCATGCTGGGCTCTTGTTCTGGCCCAATCAGACTTGATTAGGAGTGCACGTTCAGCCTTTTATGAACACCTGTGTCTAAAGCCCACAAATAATTAGCTTAGCCATACCATTTCACTCTAATAATGGTGTAATTTGCCACGCCTTTCAGGCTCCGGACAGCTGGTGCTATTGAAAGGCACCTCAGGATTAGGGCCTGACTCCCAGGCCCGAGTCTTTGGGGGGTTCTTAGGTATCCATGGCAACACATTTAGACTGCAAATTATCACCTCTAATAATAACTGGGGCAGTCTATCTTTATTTTATTCCAGTTATCCTTAGACAAAGATATTGCATAGAAAATGACTCAAATCTCTAAAATAAAAAAATATACATATAAATTACTTTGTGAATAAACACCTAAGATTGAGAAGGCCAAAAAATATTTTTTTAAAACCACAACTGTTCAAAGTTCATTTGGTTATTTAATATAGATCTATCAGAAGATAATTGAAGGAAAGTGAGGGCCACCAGTGAATTCGCCAATGCTAATTGATGCTGCTACCTACAGCTGCATGAAAATCTGAAGGTGAATTATTCTGTTGAAAAGCTCCTTAAGCAGAGCACAACTTTGTGACTGCTATACTTTCATCTGAGTCCCTAGAAGGTTACAAATTGGACAGCCTAGGAATACTGATAGGCATACTCAGGCTCCCCACAGCTTCTCAGCACTCCAATCAGTGTGTGCCATTAACATAAACATGGCAGCCAGGTGGGGCTAATCACAGTTCACCTCAAATCCTGGTCCAGTGAAGGAGCAGTCTGTCAAATTCATACAAGGACAAGGGAAAATTTCCTCGTGTCAAGACACACCACCCTTGCTTGACTCAAAGAAAAAATGTTTGTTGAACAAAATATTACTGTGTGAATTTAGTATGGAAGGAAACTCGGTAGCCTTTTTCTATTTCAGCAGAAAAGCAATCCCTGCTTGTGGATTATAACATTCAAAGAGTTGCAGTCAAGTATAGTGTAGATGTCAGAGGACATTTTGGCTGAACACTGGACCTTCAGAGTCAGACTGACTGGATGGATAACTAAACCTTGTTAAATACTCACTGGATGACATGGGATAAGTCCACAGCCCCCTCTTGGCCCTCTGTCTTGCTTATATAGTGAGAACTAAAAAACAAAAACAAAAACAAAATAACCCACTTCAGAGAGAGAGAAGGCATGAATGAATGAGATAACATGCATAAAAGCCCTCAATGGAATGTTCTGGACACATGGTAAAAAGCAAGCATTACTCACTCTTGTTAATTGTGTCTGACCAGAAGATGTGTCACCAAGATGCTCCTTCCAAGATAGTCTTCCAGAACATGTGACCTACAACACTAATAACTGAGGAAGAGGGGAGGTGGGGGAGGAGCTCAGAGAACATTCCTGGATATTGCAAAATAACAGAAATGATATTTTTTAATAATTAATACTTCTGTGATAATCTAGAGAATATTTTTTTAAAAATCAGTTTTTCAAGTACCAAAAACTCTTGCAGTCATGCACAAAAGTGATGTCACCCACAGTAAATGCCTGGAACACAAAGGTGATTACTAATTACTTGCTAAGGGCCATAGATAAAGTGTCTTCACAACCATGCAGGGGACAAATCATCCTCTCTCCAATGCTAAGCCACGGTGCAGACTAATACTAAGATTGGATTTCACTTGAGTTTTTAAAACCCACATGGAGATGGGTGAGGTAGATGAGGAAGGAAGACCAAGGAGAGCAAACAGACTAGGGATGAAGAGCACTGACACATGAAATTATGAAACTGCTTGAGAAGTTGAGGAATCAATCAGAAGACAATTAGGAAGGAAACCTTCCGGATAAATGTAAGTGACTGTGGTAGCTGCTGAGGAAGGCAGAATGCTTTCATAGGGGAAGTGGGAAAAACTTCAGCTCCAAGTAAAGGAAATCACTGTGAAAACATTTTCTCTTGTAGGCACTCCAGGCATCATTTTCCCATGTAAGTTATTGTTTCCCAAGCATGAAAGACTTTAAGTAGATGTTGGCACAGGCTAGGTTAAGACACTAAACAGCTGCTATAATGGTGAAAATGAAGATGTAAAGTTAAAAAAAAAAAAATCTGACTTCGAATGTTCACAAGGAATTGGAAGACATTAAAGGAAGTGTAACCTCACTCACCCAAAAGCCTAAGCAAAACAGCTCTAAGGTTTAACCTGCAAAGTGAAAGTCTGTGTTCCTATAAAAGCCCAAATGGAAGGCAATCTAAATGAAATTGCTACATAATAGTGGAGACAGAGCCCCAGCTGGCCATTCCTTGTCATCAAATGAAGTTTCCAGTAGCAGATTTGGGGTACACCTAATTGAGTTGTTGGCCAAAGGGAAATCCCCAAACAACCCAGGCTGTTGCCAAGACTAAAGGTTGTTCTCCACAAACTGAGGGCAAGATCCCATTGCTGAAGACAACACCTACCCGATTCCGTGAACATGGAGAAGTCAGCTGGTGTCTACATAGAGCCTTCACCTCTACTTGCTAATGTCTTTGGTACAGGAAGGTACTCTGCCCACTACCAAAGACAAAATGTGAACACAAAATCAGCCACAAATCATTTACTGTACGCTGGTGTCTTCCCTGCAAGACATCTGAGTGGAAGTAACCAATAAAATCTCATTTGATGTAGGCTCACTCCATGACATGGAACCCATGCCCAACAGTGTTGAGTGATCAAGAACCTGAGACTAGATGGCTCAGGACTTAGAGGAAAACCAAATACTTTAAAAAAAAATGGAGTAATAAAATGATTCCTAATGATATTCAGCTATACTCATAGGTCAGTGCCTTGTTCAGCCGTGTCAGAGAAGCTTCCTTCTTCAGCATATGGGAACAAATACAGAGACCCACAGCCAGATAATATGCAGAGAGTGAGAGACATGAGAACATTCCTCCCTAAATGAGATGTCTCCATCAAAGCTCTCCCCTGAGGGCTCAGGAAATCCTTAAGAAGAGGAGGCTTCAAGTGTTTAAGAACCAGAGGGGATGGAAGATAACAAAAAAAACAAGCCCCTCCAAATCAACAGGATCAATGCATATATGAAGTCACAGAGACTGAGGCAGCAGGCACAGGGCCTGCATGGGTCTGCACCAGATGGGGTCTTAGAGCTAAAAGGAGCAATGGACACATGCCCCCATCCCTAGCCCAGAAACTACCTCTAATTGATAACGTCTTGCAAAAGACAAGTTAGTTTTCTCCAAAGAAGTCTCACTGGAGAAGCAAACTACTCTTTTATAGGTTGACTGCATGTCCAGTAGTAGATGACCAACAGAAAACAAAGCCAAAGGCATCTTTGATTCCTTTTTTTGTAATATCATGTCAAGCCTTTTCCTTTTTGTTAAATTTTATCCTTATTTTTTATTTTCATTTTACTTCATTTATATATATTTTATCCTCTCTCATTTTATCCTATAGGTCCTTTCCATATATATATATATATATCATAGCTTCCAGTTTAGTGTTTTTATGGGATTCATGAGAGTGAAAATGAATGGTTCTCTGTTTCTTGTGCCTTCTCTTGGGCTCTTTTCCTTCTGTTTGTTTTGTTCGGTTCTGATGTGTTAGTTTTTGTTTTATCTTATTATATTTTATTTTTGTTATTATCCCTTAGAAGCCTGTTTGTTTCCTAATAATAGAAAGGGGTGGGTCTGCAAAAGAATGGAGGTGGGGAAAAAACTGGGAGAAGAAACTACAGTTGAGAGATTTTATGTGATTAAAACATATCTATTTACAATAAAAGGAAAAATATAAAATAAAATGTTTACTTGCAACATTTTATTCACAACCACCCACAGCTAGAAATAACCAAAATGTTCTTCAACTGGTAAATGAAGATAAATGGGGAATATTTGTATCATAGAATATGACAAAATTATTGGTATGTGCAATAATGTAAACAAGCTGGACATCAAAGGAGACCCATTTCTGTAAATCCAGTACTGTGAAGATGGGACTGAGGGATTACTATTAATTTGAAGCTAGCCTGAGCTACATGAGTTATAGGCCAGTCTAAGCTACAGAATGAGAGTCTCTCTCAAAAATATGTAGGTCAGACAAGTTAGAATGAAAAGGTAACAGACTATAATTCAGTTTCAAACACAGATGAAATCAGGTGTGTTCAGGGTTTTGGGGCTGTAGATAAGTTTGTATAAAATTTAAAAGAATCAACAAATATCTTATAGATTATTCCTATCCTGAGACCAAGAGAAGGGGTTGGTTTATTTCACTGCAGTGGGCCCTGATAGAACTTTAAAAGCAAACAAACAAATTCACAACTCTGTAGTTATAGAGTTTCTCTCTCTGGGTCCCCCCAAGCCCCAGCAGAACCGTAGCCCACGTATAAAATAAACACACAGACACTTATATTATTTAAACTGCTCGGCCATTAGCTCAGGCCTACCATTGTCTAGCTCTCACTCTTATATACAGCCCATTTTTGTTCATCTCTATGTCGCCACGTGTTCCGTGGCTTTACCTGCTGCCTTTACATGATGCTCCCTGGACAGCAGGCTGGTGTCTCCCCCACACTTCTACCTCCCAGCCTCTCCTCTCTGTTTGATCATTATGCTGCATGGTGGATTTAGTCTTTGCTAGTACAAAAAAAAAAAAAAAGAGGTTTCTAGGCTACACATTGCTTTGATAGAAACATAGAACCACTGTTTCTAAAAGTTGATGACACCCAGAGCTGGTGGTAAACATACCACCGCCATGTTAGGAAGGTGAGGGAGTTGAAGATTAGATAGTTATGGTTAGTTAAAGTTTAGATAGTTATAGTTTTCCTTGTTAACAATTTTAGAAAAGAAATCCATTAAAGAGGTGTAAGTGTATAATTTGAAAGACATTATATGTTAGTTCTGTTAGTAATATAAGTTAGGATAGAAAGTGAATCAGGTACATTTTGGATTTACAAAAACAGGATAGATAATGGAATATTATTTTCTTATATTAGTTATAACTTTTTTCCTTTTTTCTTTTTATTAGAGTAGAAGGGGAAATGGTGATATTTTATTTGTGCTGAAGTGTGGTTTTATTTGTATGTTAATAAATAAAAGTGCCTGCCAGGAAAGAGAGTTAATAGCAAGCCATTTAGCAGAAGTCTGGCAGTGGTAGCACACACCCTTAGTTCTGATCACATGACAGGTAGATCTCTATGTGTTCAAGGATACAGCTCTGTTGTCTGAAGTGCTGAGTTAATCAATTTTTTAAATTTTATTTTTATATTTATTTATTTATTTTTTATTTTTTATTGAGACAGAGTTTCTCTGTGTAACCGCCCTGGCTGTCCTGGAACTCACTCTACAGACCAGGTTGGCTTTGAACTCACAGAGATCTGCCTGCTTCTGCTTCTGCTTCTGCATGCTGGACTTAAAGGTGTGCACCACCACCACACAGCTGAGTCAATTCTTATCCAAGCCTGCATTTGCCTAATTAGGTTTACTCTTTGACAATTCTGTGTGTTTATATAGTAAATTTTCCCCTCTCTGCCATCCTCTCCCCTCCTTTTCCACCCTCGTCAAACCTTCCCTATAGGCCCTTTGTGCACTCTTGACTTTTAGGTTGGTTTTGTGACTAGTAGTTTAGTTTAATCTACTATTTAATCACACTTTTCAGTGAGATGATCAGACTTATAAGGGAGGGAAGAGAGGCCAAAAATCTAAGCCAATGGTCACTGCTGATTCCACCCACCTTTCCTGGTGTCTATATTGTCTTCTGAAAGGAACTTGGGATTCCAGGGGCTTTTCCTTGTTCCTGCTTCCTCTAAGGGGAGCTTTACGAGGGAAGTGCCCTAAATTCACAGGGGAACAAAGGGAGAGGGGACTTTCCCATTTCAACTGCCCTAGTGTCTCTAAATTGAATGTTACAGCCTTAGACACATATAGCGACAAAATAATTTTATAATTTAGGATCATTTCTATAACCAGATTTATCCCCCCTTCCCTTTCTCTCTTTATCCCACCCCTCCACTCACACAGACACACACTCACCCACTCACCCACTCACCCACTCGCATTCTGTTTACCCCATGGTTCTCAGAATCACTGGTGTCCAGTCTGGGAAGATGATGCTTGCCTAAGCTGAGAGCTCTGGTTAGCTCATGGTCATGTGCTCAGAAACACAGAGGTCTGGGTACTTTAGGTCTATTGGGCAGTGGAGGGAAGGGAATGAATGGACCATCTCCTTTGTTGTGTTTCTCCATTTCCAAACCAGTTTCCTCTATTTGAAACAAGCTTTTCTTTGTGATGTGTGTCATTTGAGGATTTATAGTTATGTATTAAAGGAAAGAACAAAGAAATGGGTCTATACTCTCTTATCAGAAACTAAGCAGCCAGCTACAAATTCACATGGTACAAATTAAAGAGCACCACAAAATTATACTGTCCTATATTAAGTTCCTTCTGTATTGAAATTTGCCCAGTGCAGAGGAATTGTTCGTTTTTCAGGTCCCTTTCATTATTGTTCTGTTTGTCTTCAAGAGTCCCATAGGAGAAAGAAAATATTACAGCAAAGATGTCATGAACTCTGTGAGGCCCGAAGCTGTGCCACAAGGAAGTCTGGACTCCTATGTATGGGAAGGAAATGACTTCTAGTGAAATTTAGAAAAGCATTCATCTCTCTCCCTCTCTCTCTCCCTCTCCCTCTCCCTCCCTCCCTCTCTCCCTCCCTCCCTCCCTCCCTCTCCTCTCCCTCTCCCTCCCTCTCTCCCTCCCTCTCTCCCTCCCTCCCTCCCTCCCTCTCTCCTTCTTTCCCTCTTTCTTCATAATATCAACAAGAAAACTTTGTTTAGTAGTTGGTATTTCAGACATTTCTTACACGTGGGAATAGTATAAGTAACTGAGAACAGACAACATGTGGAGAGTCAGAAGAAAGCCACAATCCTCATTTTAAATGTTTAAAAACATTAGGTTCTGTTTCACCTCTTTCAAGTGATGTTGACTTATGGTTGTTGAAACAAATGCTACTTCTACATGAATTACACCAAGAACACAAAATAAAACTCGGGCAGACTGGGGGTGAGTCATACAAACCAGGAACAGACTATATTAGAGTTGACCCTTAGGAATGAGGAATAATCAGTGAGGTAATAGAAAACTTACAAGTGGTTCTCCAAGGAGTGGGGAGGACAGGACACACACCCTATCCGAGAACCACAGGTCAAGTTCATTTGGTAGAGTGCTTGCCTAGTGCAGAGGAACTCTTGGGTTCATTTCCACAAGCACTGCTTAAACTTGGCCTCCATGTCAACAATCCCTCATCAGAGTAAACAGGATGATCAGAGGCTCAAGGTTGTGTTTGGCTACATACAGGAGCCTGGATTACATGAAACTTCGTAGCAAATAAAAGTAACATAAAAATCTAAGAACTGAAATATTTTAATTTAGTGCAGAGAAAGAAAGAAGTCCCTAAACATGGACAGGCTCAAAGCAGTCACATCCTGAAACAAAACTGACTCCCCCTGTCCCAGCAGCCATCAATTTCTAATAGCTTCATGAGCTGTTCCTGCATGCATGCTGGCATTGTGTCCAGCTTAATCTTGTATGAATCTTGTGCACGCAGTCATAGCTGATATGAATTCATGCGTGCAACTGCCCTGTCACGTCCTGAAAACAGTTTTGTGGTAGCCTCTGGCTTTTCTTTCCATCTGTCTCCTCTTTTGCAGTGTTCCCTAAGCTTAGGGAAGATGGGGTGTGATATAGAGGACCTTTTGAGAGCTGAGCTTTCTGAAGTCTCTAGGCTCTGCACATTGACCAGTAGTGGGTCACTGTGTTGATTACCATCTACTACAACAAGAAGCTTTGCAACCATGCACACAACAGCAGAACTAAATGGATTCAGTGGGACCAAAAAAGAGCTCACGGAGTTAGGAGGTTATAGTAGGGGAGGAATAAGACAGAAAGAAGTGAGTGGAGGCTTTGATTAAGACACTTATATAAATGTTTGAAAATATCAAACCATAAAGAGATACTATCTACAATCAGTTTTTTTCTCTTAAAATGTTTAAATGGGAGAGTTGCAAGTGTAACAAGTCTTTTTTCTGTCCTGCCTGCCCCCATATAATGACATGGGGACTTCTTATTAATCATGAAAGCTTGGCCTTTAGCTTAGGCTTGTTTTAAACTAGCTCTTATAACTTGAATTACCCATATTTTTTTTATTAATCTATATGCATTTACCTCCATCGCATTCTGTGTCTGACTCATTCCATGCCTCTCTCACACCTCCATTATCTCCTCCTACTTCCTCTCTCTCTCTCTGTCCAGAAGTCCTGCCTATATCTTCTGCCTGGCTATTGACTGGTCAGCTTTTCATTAGACCAATCACAGCAATAAACTTTCACACAGTGTGCAAACACCCCACTACATGAAGGCTGAAACGATTAGGGAAAACAGTAAGGTGAGGGTTGCGAACTTTCCCCGAAACTGCAGGAAGACTGCTACAGACCTGTCATTAAAGGAGAATTGGGAAATAGTGTCTCACAGGAACAAAAGGTAGGACAAATGGGCACCTGAGAGTGGCAGGCAGAGTCCAAGCGCCTGCAGGGCTGAGAGAAGGGTGTGACAGGGGTCAAGAATCTTTACAACTTTGAGTTTTGTGGGTGGTTTCTGTTGTTTTGTGTTCTCTCTATCTTCATATATATATATACTGGTTTTCTAGATATGGGTTCCTTTAACAAGATTTTCAAATATGTTCACATTTAGCTCATTATATTTTTTATCTACAACCTGCCGTATTTAACAAATTTTTAACTTTTTTTTTTCATTTGCCTATTACACACTTCTTTACATCCATCTGTTCAGCCATGACTTCTTAATCTGTTATGTTGGTGTTCTTCATAGAGCACACTTATTTTTAATTATCCATTTTTTCCTTATGAATTAAATTGATCTCTGGCTTCATTTTTTATTTTGATTCATATTCTTCTTCTTTTCCATGTGTTCTCTTTCTACTCGTCCAGTTGAGTGGACCGAGCATTGATCTCCTACATCTGCAACATTTCTCAGCTTCTGACCGTTAGACAAATCTCCCTCATTCCTGTTTGGCCCCCTCTAGCAACACATGCCATATTTGAAGCGCACACTTTCATTTTACTGGACTGAAATGGTTTACACGTTCACATTTGGTTCTTTTTTAATCTGCACATTAGTTAGCATCATGGCTTACTGTGAAAATCAATAGCCTCTATGTTAAGTGTATTCAGTGTTGTTAATTTCTAATTTTATGAAATCATAGTCAAAAACCTTAATGCATACAGTGTTGAGTCTTTGAATTTCCTTTGTGGCTTGATATATGGTTGATTTAGAGAAATGGTACATTAGGACCCAAGAATAAATATGTTCCCTGTGTATTCAATTAATATTTGTGGTCCTCAAATTTCCTCAAGGCTTGCTTCTAAAAAAGACAAACCAACTTATTTGAGATATTATTTCATACCATTATACCTTCTTCAGGTTCCCAGTTTATAAGTTTTTCACTCCTTTGTGTATGCTCAAATATCAACCCATTCTAATTTTGAATTTTTCATGGCCCTCAAAAGAACCATGAACCCATCAGTTACCAGTTTCTTCCATTTGAGACCTAATCAAGATTTTGCTCCCCAACTTTCATACTCTCTAGATTGTCTCTTCTAGACACCATGTAAAGTGATCCATAGAGTGTGTGGTCTTGTGTCAAATGCCTTCCATCTATGGCAATGCTTTCAAGGATAACTTACGTTGTAGCAGACCACAGTAGTATTTCATTTATTTTTAGTGTATTATGCGAGTGCTCAACATTTTAAAATCTCTTCTTCAATTGATAAACATCTGAGCTGTTTCTACATTTTAGTACTTAAGAACAATACTCCTAGGAACATTTTGTGCATCTGGCTTTTCATGGATCTGTGTTTTTCTTCTCTTGAATTAATATCTGGAAATGAAATAGTTTGATTGTGTGGTGACTATAATTACCTTCCTGTCCAACAATTTTCCAAAGTGGTTGAATTGTTTGACAACTCCATCAATACCATTATCAAGGGGTTCCAGTATTTCACCATCTAAGGTATTTGAAATCAAATGAGTGGTATTACATTGTGCTTCTGATCTATTTCTGTAACACTCGATCATATAATGTCAGCCTATTGTATACTTTCTTTTAAGAAATGTCTTCATCAGAGCCTCGGTGTGTTTTTAATGAACTGAGAGTTATTGTTGAGTTTCCTAAGTTGTTTATGGTCAGGACATACTCCTCTCATCAGATTTACCACTGCCCAATAGTTTCTCCAGTTTTATGGATGAGCTTCTTACTTCCTTAGTAACTGGATAGTTTCAAAATACTTCATTATTTTGATATTATCTCCTTTTTCTTTGTGACCATTGTGTTTGTATGTAGAAAACCTTGTTAACCAAAGACTATAAGGATTTCTGATATTTTATCCTCTCAGAAATTAAGTAGTTTCATATTCCTTACATTTAGGACTACATTTTCATTGATTTGCATTTTAAAAATTACTTTTGTAAATATTCAGAAGTAGTTTTAGATTTACTGAAATATTTTGTAGATAACTCAGTTTCAATATATTCTACAATAAACAGCTTATTATTAATATTCAACATTGATCTAGAACATTTTTATAATTAATGGACATATAATTAATTGATACATTGTTATTAACTAAGTGTACATATTATTCAGATCTTGTTTTTAGCATTACTGCTTCCTGCCCCACAATCCTGTCCAGGGTGCAAAATCTCATCTAGATAGTGTGTTCCTTTGGACTCCTTTTGACTGAGACTCTTTCACAAACTTTAATTGTGTTTTGTTACTGATAGACTGGGAGATACTGGCCAGGTGTTTTGTAGACTCTTCCTTATCTGGATTGTCTGTAGCTTCTCTCATTAGACTGAGATTGTGGATTTGGTGTAAGAAGACCACAAGATGTCGGTACTTGCCTTGGCTTATGTAGCTCTGTATTTCCATGCTCTACATGTATGTGTAAGTTTTCTCCACTGTAAACAAAATATTTTCTCCTTTCACACTACACTCTTTGGAAAAAAAAAAAATCGTTAAGAATGCCTTAGTCTTAAAAGTGTGTAGTTGCACTATACATCTTTGTTTGTCTATGATTTGTTTGTTTGTTTGCTTTATGAGTTAGGATTTCTCTGCATGGATATGGCTGTCCTAGAACTCAGTGTAGAGAAGGCTAGCCTTGAACTCAGAGAGACCTGCCTGCCTCTGCTGAATGTTGGGATTAAAGGTGAGTGCCACCATGCCGGCATGATACTGCTTTGATGGTACAATATTTAAATAATTTCTTTGGAATTCTTCTGCAAATGAGATGTTCTATAATTTATCTTATTATTTTATCTTTAAAAATATAGGTAACAAGCACCTCTCTCGTGGCCCATCTGATACACTAAGTTCTGCTTTGCACTGTCTTCTCACATATATGCACACATCTGCATGCCATGTATACAAGCACTGCATGCTTTTTGTCTTGAAAATGTGTCTCTCCGAGCTTTAATTTGTTTTATATTTCCCTACCTGTTTTTGTCATGGTATTATTTGCAACCTTTGTTTATCTTTAATATTAAGTTAAAAATCAGAAGCTGCATTCTAAAAATCTTACCTATTTTTCCAAATCTGTCTTTGGCTCATTTTTATTATACTGGGAATAAACCAATATTTATCTGTACCATGTTTTAGATGGATAGATAGATAATTAATTATTTAATTAATAAATGCAATTGCATAAAATCTTTATAATAATAAAAATATTGATATTAATAATTAATATCTTCCTCACAAACTAATCTATAATCTCTTAAGGAGTATGCTCTTAAAAATAAGTCAATGAGACAGGTAAATGTGAAGTTGAAAGACTTTTATTTCAATGTAGCCTTTGAAATACATATTTCAGGGTGACCTAAAATTCATTCCTTCCAATGTCTCTATCAATGCATGACTTCAATGTCTAGTTTGGTTTGAGAAACTAAATGTCATTCACCATTCTTATGATTTAGTGGGTGGTTTGCCTTTCTTCTCTGGGAGTTCATTATGGTTAAATTTTGGTCTCGCAGATCCTTTATGTGTAGTTTTTCAAATTTTTTCACATTGTTTTTTTAATGGTGTGGGTGTTTTGCTTGCATATATCTGTACACCATGTGTATATAATTCCCACAGAGGCCGGAAAAGGCCTCTGCAACTGGACTTACATAAGGTTGGGAGCCACCATGTGAGTGTTGAAAATAAAATAAAAATTGGATACTTCTGGAAGAGTAGTCAATGCTCTTAACTGCTTAGTCATCTCTGCAGCCCCTATATATGTGCTTTTAGCCAGCTGTAAATATAACTATTTTGCACCCTAAAACTAGTCTCAATCTATGAATATGTGTTTTGTTAGTTCCTGAATGGTGTCATTGTTTTTATCTTCCCATATTACCTTTACAACATTTCCTTCTATGATTCATGAGTCATGAATGTTTGCATCTAATTTAACCCCTCTCTATTAAATTTATTCAAATGATCTCTGACAAATTTGCCATATACTTAATCTAGAAAATCTTCTCAACATGATATTTTAGCACATTAATTAATTAATTTGTGTGTCTTCTGATATTTGATTTTTCCATTGAATTCTTTATTTCAATGGTTAGATTTTTTATAGCTAATGTTGCCAGCTGGATTATCTTTATAAACATCTGTCTATTTTCCAAGTTTGCAACATATTCCCCTAAGGATATACATTATGTTGTTTGAAGTTTCTTTTCTTTATGTTCCATTAACTCTGCTTTCTCTAGTATATTTGTTGTTGCCTTGTACGATTGTAATACCCATTAAATGTTTTGTAACTTTAAAATTTTGCCTTATTGGTATTTTTTCAAAGTCTCAGTGTTCTTAAATCATAACTCTTAATTTGGACAGGGCAAAGTCTAATACTAGGCCAGTTCTGCCTGTTATTTTGAGGAAAGAGACCTGTATCTCTATGTGGATACCTGTGACTAGAGTATATTTCATCTCTGATTTTCCTCCAGCACCCTAGTTAATAGAGAGTCATCTATTTATTACTTTCTTAGCAGCAACTTTTCCACTGTAGAAAATCAAATCCCAGTGGGAAGAAGCTTTGTGTTCTTCACTACTTCCCATACACTTAGAGCAACAATGGCTAGAGAGCTTATACATACCTTTTAGAGAGATAAATAGAGTAGTCAGCTCTACCTGTCCCAGCAGGGCTCTAGCATGATTTCGACTCACTCAGGTCCATATCCATCATCACCTTCTTGGACATATTGCTCATGAGACAGATCTATTAGCCCAGAGTAAAGCCTTGAGGCAGTCTGTAGTCTTTTATTCCAATTTGCTTCTTGTGAAGAACCTGGAAGAGAGTTCAAGCTCTACTAAGTGCCAACTAGTCTTCCCACTGCTTTCCTGGAGTTACACTTAGTAGGTGGTCTCCCAGGTCATAGTTCCAGCAAAAGGACTTCAGAGAATGGAAAAGATGGAGGAAATGCATATCCAAGAACTGGCATGTATTCGTAGTGTAGACCATTTGTTAATAAATGCTATTTATTCACTCAGTCTGTATATAGGTCTGTGCTACTTATTGACAGAGATACATTCTGAAAAATGTGTCTTTAGGCATGCATCATCATACGAAAATTATAGAGGTGTCTACATACACATAGATGGCATATCCTAATGTGCCTAGATCATATGCTATTAGTATATACATACATTTATATATTCCAAGGCCATGTGATGCCATTCACAACTCATGTGTGTGCGTACACACACACACACACACACACACACACACATACACACACACATACACACACACACATACATACACACACACATACACACACACACATACACACACACACACACACACACACACACACACACACTAGCCTATTACAATAAAACAATAAAACACAAGATTAAATCACACTCAAGAAAATTGATGCAGTCAAACAATTCAGTAACTATGAGATATGAGGCAACTGTTAGTGGTCATATAGCACAATGTTTTATGATTTGTGGTAAACTTTATTATAATGACGAATAAACTCTCCAAAAACAATAAATCTATACATAAGCAATTTATCTAAATGATGGAACTATTTATAAATGATTTTTTATTTTCTAAATTTATGTATTTTCTAAATACATAAGCCACCAAGCATGATGGTACAAACATTTAATCAAAGCACTTGGAGGCAGAGACAGGCAGGTGTCTGTGAGTTCGAGATCAGCCTGTTCTACTCAGTAAGTGCCAGGCCTGTCAGGTCTATATAGTGAGATCCTGTCTCAAAAACAGAGAAATATGGAAAGAGAAAAGAACGGAAGAAAGGAGAGAAGAAAGGAATGAAGGAATGGAGGGAGAGAGGGAGGGAAGGAGGGAAGGAAGGAGGGAGGGAGGAAGGAAGGAAGGAAGGAAGGAAGGAAGGAAGGAAGGAAGGAAGGAAACTCATAAACCAATGAGAGCTATTTATTGACATGAACAGATGAGGTCTGTACACATGCTGTATTTGCTACTGCTGGTGGTACAATAGGTTATTACTTACACCAGCATCTGTTGTTGGTTGTTTTTACTCTTTTGGGGGGCCCATCACCCAGCTCCCAAGTAAATATAAGGGAATGGATATATAGCTAGAGTTTTCCTGATCCTGCCTGGCCATGGTCAGGACAAATCTCTTACCCGACAGTCCCGCAGCTACTTAGACCCATTCAAATAAACACACAGAGACTTATATTATTTACAAACTATATGGCTACAGCAGGCTTCTTGTTATCTAGTTCTTATATTAATCCATATCTATTTGTCTATAAGTTGCCACATGGCTCATGGCTTACCAGTACCTTACATCTCACTTTTGATGGCAGGGGCTGGCAGCGTCTCTCTGTCTCAGCCTTTTACTTCCCAGAATTTTCTTCTCTCTTTGTCCCATCTATACTTTCTGCCTGGCTACTGGCCAATCAGTGTTTTATTTATTAACCAATCAGAGCAACACATTTAACATACAGAACATTCCACAGCATGTATATGTGTGGGCATGTGTGTGAGTGAGTGTGTGTGTGTGTATGTGTGTGTGTGTGTATGTGTGTGTGTGTGTGTCTGTGTGTGTCTGTGTGTGTCTGTGCACATGCATGAAGACAAAAGGTGAATGTTAGATGTCTTCCTCTATCAGTCCCCTATGTTATGTTTTGAGACAGTATAGCTCAGAACTGGATCCTCATAATTCTGCTGGACTGGCTAGCCAGAATGCTGCAGGAATTATCCTACCTCTACCTTCCCAGCCCTAGAATCTAAACTCAGATCCTTATGCTTGCATGGTAAACACTTTACTGACTGAATAATTTCCCCATTCCTTACTTCCATCTTTTATTTTTAAGGCACTATGGAACAATTACACAGGTCAAATAGAAAGTATGAGCCTATGACAGAATTATGAATTTGTTAGGCAAATGAATAATATCTTGGACATAGTAGGTGCTCATTAAAAACTTGTTAACTATTAATGTACAAAGTTTATTTACTCAGAAATCATTAAGGATCCTCCCTCAAGGATATAGCATATGGTAAAGCTAGAAACAAAAACAGAGCATGAAAGAGAAGATAAAATGGAGGATAACTTTTCCAACGTTAAAATGGTCTTAAAACCAACCCTGCTCAAAGTAATTCGGGAAAAGATAAATGTTAATCGCTTTGACAGTCT
The DNA here is from genome assembly GCF_903995425.1 of Onychomys torridus. NCBI lineage: Eukaryota > Metazoa > Chordata > Mammalia > Rodentia > Cricetidae > Onychomys > Onychomys torridus. Next base: position 61,110,634 of record NC_050455.1, read on the forward strand.
GAAGCAAAGCCAAGGGGAATTGGCATATTGGATCAATTTTTTAATTGACCAGGAACAACACAAAACAAACATAAAGATCTCAGCATTGATGGGACAAGCTTCCCAGCAGCCTGAGCAGCTTGAGAGAAAGTCTGGCAATAGCAACAGCCCCTGCATCTATCTACTCACCTGAGGCGATGGCCAACGTCCATAGTCCTCTTTTCCTCCCTGAAATGAAGCAGTGATTTAAGTAAGGGTGTGAATGCGGCCACTTTTAATCTGTTAATTTCTCATGCATGAGGTGTAATGAACAGATGGTTAAGTTAGAGTAAAGCAGAAAAGCAGGAAGGAAATCTTGATCCTAGCAGTGAAAACAGGGGATCATGCCCGTTGCTGAATGTATGATCCAAATCCCTCTATCACTTGAGTTTTCTCAGTTTTAGTTGTCTTATTATCAAAGAAAAGAAAATTCTTCTCCTAAAATTACATTTTTTGTAGTTAAAGTCCTTTCTTTTGTTGTTTTATTAATGTTTTGATCGCCCCATTTTAGTGTTTTTATCATATTCATCTCCCCTCCCCAAGCTCTTCCAAGCTTCACCCCTGTCCCTACTCACCCAACTTTGTTAGTGTTCTTTTTTTCCAGTCCTTTGAACCAATTCTCAACACCCTGAATATTCTTGGATGTACAGTAATCTACTGGTACCTTAGAGATAACTGCCTCTACTTTCCCAAGGCAACTAACAATTACAATTCACCCCAGGCTAGGGACAGGATTATGTGCCAAGCTTCCCTCTCCAGGATTATTTTGTCTGGCTTAGGTTTGCATAGGCTTTGTGTTGTAGCAATCCCTGAGAGTTTATATGTGCTCCTGCTCTGCTGTGTCCAGGTGTTTTGTATTTTCAGTCATCTACTACCTCTAGTTCTTACACATTTTTTATGCTCCCTCTCACCCAACAATCCTTGGGCCTTGGGACAATGGTGCAGTATATATGTTTCATTTCAGACTGAGCATTCTGCAGCCTCTTATTCTAAGCACTGAAGCCAGTAGTGGGTCTCTGTGTTAATAGGTATCTACTCCAAAGGGAAGCTTCTCAGATGGGGATTGAAAGATGCACTGATCTATGAGCATAATGAGTCATTAGAAGTTGTTTTCATTTTCAAAGCTCCTGAATCCTCACCCTAAATGTACTAGAAGCTTTTTATCTCCAAGACCTCATCTGACCATATATGATCTTTTCCTTTTCTGTTATCTTGATGAGCTCATGCCTTTCCCTGGTCTCGTGCTTGGATGCAGTTTCTAACTTCTGTTGCTATGAGAAGTAGAAAGCAGCATATCAAACAATGGGATATAACCATGGCGAGTGAGAAAAGAGTTGAGCTTTTGCTGGATAAAAGGCGGGGACAAATGTTCCAAGAAACCTATATCTGTGACCTTGAGAAATTTACTTATCTCACTTTCATCAAAATCATCAACAAAAGTGATTAGTGGATTAGGTCATTCCTAAGATACCTGTAGTATTTCACTGTACTTTTTTGTGATCCTACCACATGAACATCATCATTAGGAAAGCTAACCTGGAAAGAAGGCAAAGGGCCCCATGGTGATTTTATGAGAAGTTATTCATGTCTTGAAGATTACTTCTCATTATCCTCTTCATCCCTCCTAAGAGATTTGTGCTCTTGTGGTCCAAGCAGACCTATTGACTGGCTGGGCAAAGGTCACACAGGTAATAGGCATACAAACATGGAAACACCTCCCCAGTAATCTCTTATTCAAAGGACACTAGGCAACTGATAATAAAGCTTTGCCACACAGGACCCATCTCTAGGGAATCTACTAAGCCTTATGAAGCAGATAATGGTCAGACAGGTTGACCATAAATTAATCATGATTAAGACATAGTCTTTGGAATCTATTTTATTTGGGTATAGCAGTTAGGATGTAAAGGGATAATTTCTTGAATGAATTTAAAGTGAAATATCAGTATCACCAACTATAAAGAAAAAGGACATCTGAGCTATGAATAACTAAAATATAGTATAAGTCTATATAATAACTGCAAGCTTCATAGGAAATGTCAATTACATAAAGTGTAGAATACAATTTAGATAGTTTACTTTCCTGCTGATAGCAGAAAGATTTTAGACAAGGAGAGAATGCTCCACATTCCTCTACTTGGACAACTAATTAAGTTGTCAGTTCCAAATTTAGGCAGAAGCTGAAAATGGGCCAATTTAGAGTTAGAGGGATTGGGTTCTTGAGTAAAACTTCCACTCACTAGCTATGTTTTAGAAGGCAGAGAATTCCAGCATCACACTAGTGTGTGTTAAGTGAGGCAGACAGCTGAGTTAGGTAGGAGAAGGTGAGACCTTTCCATTGCTGCTAAAGGAAAGGACAAATTCAAAAGCAGCAAGGCTTGAAGCTCGAGAGATGACTCAGTGGATAAAGTGACTGATAGTCAGGCATGAAGATTGGAGTTTGAGTTTGAATCTCCAACATCCATGTTCTTTTCTATTTTTAGCTGAGCATAACAAAATAAACTTGTAACCAGTGCTGGGAGTGAAAGATATGGAGTGTTACTTACCAGTGAGTATAGACAGTAAGTGAGCTTTCTGTGTACATATACACACAGGGATATGTGTATACCACACAAACACACACACATATATATTACACACTACACAAACAAATAAACACGCGTAACAAGATGAGCTGTCAAATTGGGAACTAAAAATGTCCGTTATTTAATGACCTGTAGTTCATGCTTTGTTGTGGAAAGATTAAAAATAAGCAGTTATATTCCTTTTATGTTGATGAAAATTTATGCAATATATTCTGATTGAGGTTTCTCCTGTCCCATTTTGTGAGGAATGAGGATTCCTCCCAGGTTCTCCTCACCACCATCCACTCAACTCCTTGCCTTCAATCTTTCTTTCTTTAGAAAATAGAAGGTAACAAACAAACAAATAAGAATTAAATGAAGTATTGGAAAAACACAACACAACACAACACACACACACACACACACACACATTGGTGAAATTATTAAGGCTATTCTATGTAGTTAAAAGGGTGGTTTATTTTGTGGGGTAACTTACAAATGAAGGGATAGGTAGGTTGTAGGGTCTGGCAAAGGTATGGCACAGTCTGGCAGTGTTCTCTCGGGAACTCTGCTTGGTCTACTCCAGTGTCCAGGCACCAAGAGAGCCCTCTCATCTGGATCCTGGGTCTTCAGTGTCCTCTTTCAGTCCTGCCTTGTAGGCGTGACCATCACTGAAGCCTCAATGGGGGTTGGAACTTCCAGGCCAAAGCTGGAATGGCTACCCACCAAATCTCCCCTTTTGTCTAAATAAGAAGATTCTAACTAAATATAAAACTATATACGAAGAAATGGTTATCAAATATTGTCCAGGAGTAATGAGGGATAATGAACTAGATAAGATGGAACTACAAACAATGCAAACAATATCAAGCAAGAAACACATACTAAAATCCAGGGAAGTCTAGAGCATGGGTAGGTGGCATGTTACAAAGATCATTCCAAAGGGTGTCCTATCCTAAAGAACCTGAATCTAATACTTAGTATATTCTATCTAAGATAATATATATATATATATATATATATATATATATATATGTATATATATATATATATATATTAAGTTGTAACTATAACTGCTAGTCTTCAGTCTCATCAAAGACCTGAGAAGGAATATAATAATACCTGAGAAATGCAAGACAGATTCAAGCAACTTTCGGGAATCTTGCAAGAGTAGACAGAGACAGCTGGCATCCTGGACAGTCACCTAATGTTTCTCAGCATTTGTTGGTGCATTCAAATTGGCTACAGGCCTGGAGTATCTGACAGATCATTGGTGAAATTATTAAGGCCACTCCACGTAGTTAAAAGGGAGGTTTATTTTGTGGGGTAACTTACAAATGAAGGGATAGGTAGGTTGTAGGGTCTGGCAAATGTATAGTGCAGTCCGGCGGTGTTCTCTGGAGAACTCTGCTCGGTCCACCTCCAGCATCCAGGGTCCAGGCACCAAGCGAGCCCTCGCATCTGGATCCTGGGTCTTCAGTGTCCTCTCTCAACCCCACCTTGTAGGCATGAGTATTACCGAAGCCTCAATGGGGGTTGGAACTTCCAGGCCAAGGTTGGAATGGCTACCCACCACAAACACACACACACACACACATACACACACACACACACACACACACACAATAATAAATTCCCAGTTCAGCATAAAATAATAAACACATTTTGTGAAATAATCATATACCAAAAAAAAAATCCCAAATTTGAACCAAATATACAAACAATAGACAGGTGAGATAAAAAGCCCAAACAAAGCAGTATAGACCCCCCCCCAAAAAATCTACAAAAACACCATTGAGCTTTTTTGTGTTGACTGAGGCCTACTCTTATGCTTTTTACATCAAGAAAGACTCCATTGGAAAAAGCCTGATTTTTCCTTTGAAAGCATTCCTTAGGGATGAGAGATCTTGTCTACCTCCTCTTCTCAGTACTGGGACCCATACAGGATTTGTATATGCTGCCTTAGGCCTATGCATGTCTTGTGCATGATGCCACACAATCTGGGTTCATATATGCATCAGTCCTATTGTGTCTGGAAGAGTTTCCGTGACCTCAGACATCTCTTCTGGATCTCAGAATTTTTCCACTTCCTTTTATGAATAGTCTCCTGAGCCTTGAAAAGAAGGGTTTGGTGAAGACATCCCATTTAGGACTGAGTGTTCCAAAGTCTCTCACTCTCTGCACGTTGTCCAGTTGTAGAATTCTGAATTAATTCCCATCTCCTGCTAGTTTCCTGGACTATTTCTGTGGGTAAGTGGATGACAGAGGTGGCCTAGGAAAAAAAGGCTGAGAGGGGCCATGGGAAAGACCAAAGATCTGAAGTGAGACTGAAGAAATCATGGTGGAAGAAATAAAGGAAAAAGAAAATCACCTACCTGGGTCCCAACCAGGTGTGGTGACTCAGTATTGCAGGTAGAAAATGTTTCTTTGAATTGGCAGATGACACAATGGAATGGGAATATGCTAAAAGACTATTGTGGAATGGTCTTTCTGTACACTGTGAATATGTATTGTTCTCATTGGTTGATAAATAAAGTTGATTTTACCTATAGCCAGGCAGAATAAGGATGGGCAGGAAAGCCAAGGAGAGATACAGGGAGATACCAGCCATCCACTCAAGAAGCAAGATGCCAGAGAACTGGTAAGCCATGGGCCATGTGGCAATAAATAGATTATTAGAAATGGGTTAGTTTAAGTGTAAGAGCTAGCTAGTAATAAGCCTGGGATATTGGCCAAACATGTATAACTAATGTAAGCTTTTGTGTGTTTGTTTGGGAACTGGCAGGCAGGAGAGACTCCTCTGACTATAAAAGAGAGAACTGAGATAGTCCACAGGAATGAGAAAAATGGGTACACACCTAAGTTCTGTGGAATTCCCAGTGAGTGGAGGAAGGGTAGGAGGAAGGGTACCTGTAAGCAGACTGCTCATAGCTGAGCTGAGACTGGAGAGATCATAATAACAGAAAATAAGGAGACTGAAAATCACCTACCATGCAAGTATGTTTTTTTATGCACTTCTGAGATGTCCTCTGAGCCTTGTTAGTGGTCAGGGTTAGAATGTCCTACTTAGGGCTCAGCACTCAATATCCATCATAGCACTTTGACTATATATACATCTTTCAGTTGATGGCTGTTCTTTGCAAAGCTTCTAAATCTAAGTTTGGGGGGCATCCTATGTCTATTACTATAATTGTAACTATTCAGATGGTACACTGATAGCATGACCATTAAGTAAAATAACAATAGTGAGTACTATTCAAAGGCCTGTGACCCCCTCAGCCATAGGCTGTTGATTAGGCTTGTGGAGAAGTCCTCAAATCTAATCAGATATCAATTAGTTACTCCATAATAGTCATGCCACTGTTGCACCAGTGGGCACATCTTGTTGGTTGGTATTGCAGCATCCAGGGTCCAGCACTGGGTAAGCCCACTGATGTCTGTTCTCCTCCAGGAGCCTATAGAGGAACTTCTGGCACTATGAAAATTGGCCAGCAGGGGGTAGTTTTCCTAGTTGATTTGATATTGATTTCACTATACAAAGTATATTGTATCTCAAATAGGGTTTTACTGTATTGTTCTAGTGGGCAGCCAAAGGCAATGACAAAATCCTGTGTTATTCTGGAGACTCAGACCCTCCTTGATCAATAGCTTGTAGGAAGGAATACCATGCATTGTGCTATTATTGTTTTATCTAATAATCCATGTATTATGGGGATGAGATTGTCTAATCATGCAAGGTCATTCCATTCAAATTCATTTTATTTTCCTTAGAGAATGTTGCTGAAGGGTATACTGAGCTGGAGGATGAGTTTGAGTGCTGAGAAATGTCTTCTTGATATACCACAAAGATGCCTTCATTAACTCCAACATTTGGGGTTATCTGTACAAGATCAAGCCATCCAATTTCCAGCCTAGATATAACAGATGATTCCCAGGTTGTATCTCTTACTGAAGAGTTATTACAGTTGATAGTTTAAGATTGAGGGACTATCATTTCATTCCTTTTTAAGGATGTGGCCATTGGTAGGATTCCCATTTTTCAGTGGATGGCCCCATACCCATGTACATATGGGCAGCACTAACTTTATTAGTAGTGACTTAGTTAGGGTTTCTATTGCTGTGAAGAAACACCATAACTGCAGCAACTCTTATAAAGAAAAACATTTAATTGGGGTGGCTGGCCTACAGTTCAGAGGTTCATTATTATCATGATGAAATACAACACCACAGCATGCAGGCAGACATGGTGCTGGAGAAGGAACTGAGAGTCTTGCATCTTGCAGGCAACAGGATGTGATTTTTGCCTCACTGGGAGTAGCTTGAGTATAGGAGACCTCAAAGCCCACCCTCACAGTGACACACATCCTCCAACAAGGCTACACCTGCCCCAACAAAGCCACATCTTGTAATAGTGCCACTCCCTGTGAGCTTATGGCACCAATTATATTCATGCTACCATATGTGGGTTATCAACACAAAAGGCATGAGGTTGTGAGAGGCTGTGAAAGGGGATATGGTAGGAGTTGGATTATCTTAGTTACTACTCTGATTGCTGTGATGAAACTCCATGACTGAGACAACTTTAAGAGGGGAGCATTTAATTTGGTGCTTGCTCTACAGTTTCAGAGGGTTAGTCCATTATCATAGTGGTGAGGAGTATGCTTGATAAGCAGTGCTGGTGCTGGAGATAGAGCTGAAAACTCTCATCTGATCCACAAGTTGCAAACTGAGAGATCTGCTGGGAGCTTTTGAAACCTCAAAACCCACCTCCCTCCTCCAACAAGGCCACATCTCCTGATCCTTCCCAAAAAGTTATAATAACTATGAACCAAGTATTCAGACATGTGAACCTACAGGGGGGGTATTCTCATTCAGACCAACATAGGCATGAATGGGAGTTACATATGATCATATCTCATTGTATACTTGTATGAAATTCAGAAGAATAAAGAAAATATAGGGTTTTTTTTTTTTTAAGGAAATAAGTGAAGATTTCTAGAAAAGGATGTTCAGCCAATGGATCTGAAAGCTGTGTCTCTCACATAGGACTGACTGAACATGGAGCTTGGCTTCTACTCTATTATAATAAAACTCTTTCATGTTCTGGTTTTGTAAACTAAGGCAACTTTCCAAACTTCTCTGAGTCTGAATTGCTTTAAAATGTGCATCACATATCTTACAGTTATTAGAATTAGAAAGAATGTTATTTGGTTGCTCAGTGCCACATAGATAAGTAATTCAAATTCCACAGCTAATGCCTTTTCACTGCAATGGGAAGTACAAATCAAGTTGCTGCAAATTAATATTAAAGGAGAGTTTCATATTTAAACAAAAAATAACCTTGCTACAAATCATTTTTTAAAGTAAATAACTCTATTCAAACACGGCCAGTGCCTTATTGCTCAAGCTTAGATTTTTATAAATGAGATTTTTCCTAAAATGTGAGCATACATCAACTTTGCAGACATGACTTGAACAAATAATATCCTAAAATTCACTACACCAGAGACAGTCCAGTATGGCTGCTAGTGCTATAATTTAGTACCATCTTTCAAAACTCTTGCATTAGACCTGGACATGCTGACATCAATCTGCAACTGCAGGACTGAAGTGTGGGGGCATGGACATGTGGATTTTGGAGGTTTTCTGGCCAGCCAGTCCAGACGAAATAGTTCCCTCTAGGTTCAGTTAGATACCCTGTCTCAAATTCTAGGGAAAGAATGATCAAGGAAAACACTCAGCATCAACTTTTGGCCTCCATGTTAATAAGCATGGTCAAGTATATATATACAGACCACATGTGCACACACACACACACACACACACACACACACACACACACTTACATCAGTGGCCTCTTCTGAAGACAGAATTATAATTATCCCCCTCTAATCCTTGGGGGAAATAACATGTTTTTTCCTCCAAAAGTTACTTAGAAAAACACTAGATTTCTGCAGATTTTTCTTAAACACATCTACTTCAATAACTATTTCCATGTTTTGTGTTACTATGGTTGCTCATATGATATCTTATCACATAAGTGCTATAACAGCTAAGGTTTATTAAGTTGCCTGTTATATACTAGGCACCCTTGAAGCATTTGGTACATACTATAACTTTAATCATCTCTCTAAACCTAAGAAGTAAGTTTCATTATTTCTCCCGTTTTTATCAATGATGAAATTAAGACTCAAAGAAATCAAGCCACTTGCACAAGGTTCTTTATTTTTTATTATTTAAAACAATTTTTAAATTTAAATTTATTTTGATCATGTCCTTTCCCTCGCCCAAGTTTGTCCAGATTTTCTCCTCCTCCCTACCTACCCAACTTCTAAGTTCTTTCTCAAAAAACAAACCATAAACCCAATACAACAATAAGACACCCCAAAATTAGAAAACAAAATACATCACCCAAAATGATATAAGAAAAAAACAAACAAATAAGCAAAAACCTCATCAAATTGTAACCAATTAAAAGCATACACACAAAAACTGTGGAGTCCACTATTTGTTGATCAACTACTCTTGAGCATTAGATCTGTTCTGGAGTAGTCAATATAGTCAATATCATTTTTTTGGGAAAAAAAAAAAAACCTAATTTTCTCATCACCTAGTAGGTAAGTGACAGTTCAGTTGTTTACCTTTACCCTAGTGGCTAGGTGTGAATTCATTCATATTTTTTTAAATATAACAAGAGGGGTTGGGGATTTAGCTCAGTGGTAGAGTGCTTGCCTAGCAAGCGCAAGGCCCTGGGTTCAATCCTCAGCTCCACAAAAAAAACAAAACAAAATGAAACAACTAAATATAACAAGATAAAATACAAGAAAATAATACTAAAACTATCACTTCAAAGTCAGACAAGACAGACCAGCAGAAGGAAAGGAGCCAAAGGTTATTGAAGTGAGAAATGATAAAAAGCCAAGGTCTAAATACAAATAATTTACCTCTGTGGTTTATACTCATAACCATATCAAGCTCTCTTGTCTCTCCTTGTAGCATTATTGAGGGCACACTGTTCCTGCAAAAGATGTTTCGTGGGGCTTGTCAAAGAAAGATAAGGAAAAGACGCTGGGGATAAGAAAAAAAATCATTTAAGAAAATAGAGTATAATCACAATATTTTCTAAAAGTCATAGTAGAATGAAGAGCGAGAAAGGCAACATGCTGACAAATTTATCATCACTACTGAACAATTTTTCAACAGTCGCATATCCTTATATTAACTATGAAGGAAATCATGTTGCATTGCCCATTTCTTTTCTAAAGGAAAGGAAGAAAGAACACTGTTCTGTCCTTCTGTGTAACATGAAAGCTTGTGAGGGTGACTAACAGTCTCTGAGGTTGGTTCTTGTTTACTTTTATGATATTTCATGCTTTTATTTTTCCTCTAACTTCTACACTACAGACATACAGATGTGGACTCATTGACCTGCGCATGTTCTAGTCTTTTTTGCCTGCAGATTATGGAACATGCTAATCCCTCTCTTTGGGCCTTTCCCAACATGTGCTAATTTTTTTTTCTCATCATTCCTATGGCCAAAAGAAGATAATTGCAGAGGAACTCTACACTGACTCTGTGACTGGGTATGGGGTTTTAACTCACTCACTCCCATACCTCAGAAGAAGTGATAGCCTGAAAAGTACTCACCTATTAGTTGCTTATCTTTGCTGCCCTGTCCATCAGTTTTCTTGATGAGGACAGGGATTCCACTGGTCACTTCATGTCCAGTCTCCTGTCTCATTGGTAAATGCTAAAAGTACAGACCTGGCAGCTGGAATCTTGGTTCTGTCACATAGTCATGACTTTAATTGAATTATTTGCATTTTCTTAATTTCACTTTTTATCTATACAGTGAAATAACAATAGCATGCTCTTAAAAATTTTAGTGAGAAGCAAATAAAACAATGTAAATAAAAGCTTAAGAAGAGCATGACATATAGCTACCATTACATGCACTAGTGGTAGGCTTTATGACTGAAGGTTTTACATGAAATTGTAACAACTCACAACACACAGTTGGAAACCAAGAACAAAATTCATGCTCACCTGGGGCTATTTTATCAATTCACATTTTGATTCTTAGACATTTGTTCTAATGACCCCAACATGATATCAGGACACACCCAGACTTGCTTAAGATGAACTCAAACTAAACCACTGCTCCTCCTAGTTATTATGCTTCTGGCCCAGTTGCTGTCTTTTCTGAACTCTGGATTTCAAATCTCAAATCAGCATTTTCTCCACTGACAGCATTGTAAATTCAGGGATACTGTTCCTTGGGGCATCATTGACTGCTTCTGGTAAACAATGCTCAATGTGTTTGCTTTAGTTCTGCAAGGAAGCCAGGGAGAAATTGAGTCGGAGGCCCTGGGGGGCTTCTCTGACTGACGCAGGGGCAGGAGGAAGAGTACTAGCTTGGGGTTCAGCTTACTGAGAGCAAGATGCCCCTCAGTGTGAGCTGTGTAAAGTGTATTGTTTTTCTCCCTCTCTCTACCTTTATGAATGGCTCTCTTCCTCTCTGTATTAATCTCCTTTACTCTCACAATCATGGACACTCAGATCCTGTAGAGAAAGTTTCCCTGTAGCAGGAATCTTAACACGTACTGATGAATAAGAACAAACCTGAGGCCAGTTATTGGGGGAAATGCTGGAAGATCAGAGAAGCAGAACAAGCCACAGTTTCCTCATCTCGGCAGTTCCTTAGCTGGTCTTGTTTCCTCAGACTGGAAGCTTCTGAGTCCTCATCCAGATGGGTCTCAGCTGAACTGCTGCTCCAAAGCCTGAATGCTTAACCAGCCAAATGCTTAACCAGCCAAATGCTTCTAGTTTCTGGTCTTCACGCCTCATATATCTTTCTCTTTCTGCCGTCACTCCCTGGGATTAAAAGTGTGTGTCTCCATGCTGGCTGTATCCTTGAACTCACAGAGATCCGCCTAGCTCTGCCTCCCAAGTGCTGAGATTAAAGGCGAGCACTACCACCACCCAGCTTCTGCTATGTCTTGCTCTGACCCATTTTCTAGCCACCATTTTTGGCTCTGTATCTAGTGGCTGTCTGTTCTCTGACCCCAGGTAAATTTATTAGGGTACACAATATTTTGGGGAACACAATACCATGACATTCTCCTGTGTCCCACAGCCAATCCATCCCAAATAAACACACAGAGGCTTATATTAATTGCAAAATGTTCGGTCTATGGCTCAGGCTTATTGCTAGCTAGCTATTACATCTTAAATTAACCCATTTCTATTAATCTATATTTTGCCACATGGCCATGGCATTACTGGTCTGCTGGCATCTTGTACCTTGGGTGGCTGGATGGCATCTCTCTGACTCTGTCCTTCTGTTCTTTGTCTCTTTGTTTAGATTTCCCACCTGGCAATAACCCTTCTTGCCATAGGCCAAGGCAGCTTCTTTTTAACCAATAGTAGCAACATATAGTCACAGCATACAGAAAGACCATCCCACAGCAAGATCCCCTTGAAATTGAAATGTCCTATTCTGGCCTTTGTATGTTTTTTGTTTTTTGTTTTTGTTTTTTGCTGTTTTGATAGTGGAAATTGGCAGTTTGGACAGTGTCTGCTTCTGAAACACATCTGTGTGTTTCAAGTCTCATTCCCTTAAACTGTCCTTATAAAAGCCATTCCTTTATTAGTCTGTGCTTTGGCAATCAGTGTGAGCATTCTTTAGTACCTGCTAGGTACTTTCTTACCTGGCATACTTTCCAGGAAAAAAGTAGCACTGGACTAGGAACTAAGAAACTAAACTCCACCTGGATTCCATTTTTAGATTCTATTGCCTTCATGGAATTACTCCACCTAGTGGGCTCTGATTCTCCCCATATGTGAATCAGCAAACTGGAATAATTTCTCTCTGAAATTATTTTCTCTGCAAGATTATAATTAATGGTGGAAAGTTAAGGCTCTTAGAAGGCTTAAGAGGAACAGGAACCACGGAACTTCCCAAGATTTCTCTCATCATGTCATCATCATCTCTCAAGAGCTGGGTCAATATCAAGGTGTCCTGTAAAGCGGTCTGAATCAGACCAAACTCATCAATGCTTAACCTCATCCAACAGAGCCTGGGACAAGATAGCAGGACTCCCACCAAGGTTTTTTTGTTTTTTTGTTTTTTTCTCTTCCATTTATTCACTGATGTAATTCTAATAGATAGTACACTTTAGGGAGCCAGGGGTGTAGATCAAATTAGCATGTTATATAGCTGGAAGTCTGTTCACGTTTCATAGTTTATCTTTAAATCCATGTGAACCTTGCATTTTTCTCTAATATAAATTTTGATTAAAATAGTACTTGAAATTATTTACTAAGAAATAAGATTTATTGACCTAGATTTTGCACTCAGTTGGGTGTTCCATATGACCTCTTAGGTACAGAAAAAGCCCAGGTTTTTCATAGCAATAATTTTGGGAGGTCAGTACATGCCAGACATTATTCCAAGTGTTTCACATTGGTGCATAGTAAAGCAGAGACTACTGGTTTAACATCACATTTCTTTTTCTGTGTATATTAAGAATAAGAGCAATAACAAAACTCTTAGATTCAATGTAAGGACTAAATGATATATAAGGAACTACTTTTATAAACTGGCAATACTCTATACACAGCATCTATCCATGTTGGCTAATACTGATATCAATCATACCTCCTAGAGCATGCAAACAGACAGAGACTATAATTAAATTTATCTACTTTGCAAGAAGTATGAGTTTAGATAAGTTCTCATGAAATTAAAAGTCCCTAAGAAGTGGCTTAGGGAATTGGTGAGAGGAAATGGAACATATTGGACACAACCCAGCACACAGCTTTCTAAAACTATTTTATTTCAAGGGAAAGTACACTTGGGTAAGTATCAAGAGTAGGATTATTATTGACTCCATTAACTTTCAAGGTATTTTTCACACCCATTATCAGAGATTTTTTTCTTTTTGCAAATGCATTCCATTATTCAGGAAGAGAATTTTACCTATAAAAGAAATTTACCTATAAATGATAACTCAGGGAAGATTGAATTTTTTCCTGTTCTTCATCAAGGTGGCTTTCCTCATCTTTCACCCAAACCATAGTAATTTTTCTCTTCTTTTTAATATAATAGTTATCTTTCCCCAGTGCTAATGTTGAATTGAAACACAGATTTCTTGTGATTAATATAAAATACAATTTAAAACACAGTGACAAATAGATTCCTTTCTCTCTTTTTCCTCAGACCCAATCCCCAAATCTTGTTCCCAGCACTGCAACAGAACAGAAATTGCAGGGTTTCCTCACACATCCCCACATCTTTTGTGGCTCCCACAGACCATCTCCTCCTAACCTTCCCTCCTCAACTCATTGCTGTATCACAGTCACCTACTCCAGTAAACATGCCTGCTAAACCACAGGCTACATCTGCCAGAACACCAGGTAGGCTGCCCTCAGCCATTTTCTGTTCTCTCTGCTCTCCTAGATTCAATGTTGTAGTCTCATCCCTGAACTATGACATAACACCAGGCAAAACCTTCCCTCACTCCTGCCCATATCTCCTGGAATACAAGAGATGGTGGAGAGAATCGCAGTCATTTAAGATATGATAGAACAAAGGGATACATTGGCAAAAAAAAAAAAAAAATGTTAAATCTAAAAATCTCCTGACATAAAACATCCAAGAAAGCTGGGACACTACAAAAAGACAAAACATAATAATAATAGGTATAGAGAGGAAGGAGAAGAATAAAACCAGCTCAAAGGCCCAGAAAATATTTTCAACAAAATCATAGAAGAAAAGTTTTTAACCCAAAGACGATGCTTATAAGGTACACGAAGCATACAGAACACAAAATAGATTGGACCAGAAAAGAAAGTCCCCATGGTTACATGATAATCAAAACATTAAACATATTAAATAAGAAAGAATATTAAAACCTGCAAAGGAAAAAAAAACAAGTAAAAGGTAAAGGATGACACATGACATCTCAATGGAGACTCTAAAACCCAGAAGGACCTGGACAGATGTGCTGCAGACTCTAAAAGATGACAGATGCCAGCCCAGTCTACCATATGAGTAAAGCTTTGAAACACCATAAAAAAATACTAATTCCATGAAAAAAATCAAATTTAAATAAAATCTGTCTGCAAATTCAGTCCTACAGATGGTGCTAGAAGAAAACTCCAACTTAAGGAGGTTAGCTATACCCATGAAAAGACAGGAAATAAATAATATCACACTAGCAAAAACAAAATAAGACATAAATACACACACGCACACACCACTACCACCACCACCACCATCACCACCACAACTGCTACTATCACCAACACCAAAATAACAGGAATCAACGGTCATTGGTCATTGATATCTCTCAATATCAGTGGTCTCAATTTGCCAATAAAAAGACACAGACTAATAGAATGGAAGAGAAAACAGGATCCATCTTTTACTGCATCCAAGAAACACACCTCAACACCAAGGATAGACATTACTACAGGGTAAAGGGATGGGAAATGATATTCCAAACAAATGGAACTAAGAAACAAGCTGGTTTAGTTATTTTAATATCTGACAAAATAGGCCTTAAACCAAAACTAATCAAAAGAGTTAGGGAAGGACACTGAATATTCATCCAAAGAAAAACCCACCAAGATGATATTTCAATTCTTAATATCTATGTCCCAAACACAAGGGCATTAAAGTCTGTAAAATAAACATTATTGCACTTTAAGTCACATTTGACCCTCACATACTGATATACAGAGGCTTCAATACCTCACTCTCACCAATGGACAGGTAATCCAAACAAAAACTAAACAAGGAAATACTAGAGTTAATATTATTTATAAAGCAAAATTATCTAACAGATATCTACAGAACATTTCACCCAAACACAAAAGAATATATATATATCTCCAAATACTTAGACACAAAACACATTTCAACAGAAACAAAATTTGAAATAACCAAACCCCTGCATCCTATCAGACCACTGTGGATTAAAGCTGGATATCAACAAGAACAGAAAGGTTACAAACTCATGGAAATAGAACAATTCTTCAATGAATGAAAAATGAATCAAGTCAGAAATAAAGAAAGAAATTAAAGACTTCCTAGAATTCAGTGAAAATGAATACACAGCATACCCAAACTTATGGATACAATGAAAGGGGTTGTAAGACTAAAATTCATAGCACTAACTGCCTATATAAATAAAATCAGAGAGATTTCATATTAGCAATTTCACAGCACATCTGAAAGCTCTAGAAGAAAAAAGAAGTAATGGAGGAGTAGATGGCAAGAAATAATCAAACTGAGGGCTGAAATCAATAAAATGGAAACCAAGAGAACAATACAAAGAATAAGTAAAAGAAAGAGTTGATTCTTAAAGAAAATCAACAAGACAACAAACCCTTAATCAAACTAACTAAAAGGCAGACAAAGAATATCCCAGTTAACAAAATCGTTAACCAAAATGGGACATAATAACAGACACTGAGGAAATCCAGAGAATCATAAGGTCATACTTCAGAAACCTGCACTCCACAAAATTAGAAAATCTAAAGGGAATGCATACCCTTCTTGATAGGTACCAGTTACTAAAGTTAAATCAAGATCAGACAAATACTTTCAATAGTCCTATAAGCCTTGGTGAAATAGAGACAGCCATTAGAGGTCTCCCAGCTAAAACATTCTCAGGGTTTTAACACAGAATTCCAGCAGACTCAAAACAGAAGAGTTAATATCCATACTCCTCAAATTATCTCACAAACAGGAAACAGAAAGGACATTGTCCAGTTCATTTCACGTGTCCACAGCCACTCTGATACCCAAATCACACAACGATTCAAGAATAAAGAGAATTACAGTGCAATTTCCCTTACAAAAATAGAAGCAAAAATACTCACAAACTGAATTCAAGAACTCAAAAAAAAAAAAAAAAAAAGATTATCCACCACATTCAAGTAGGCTTCAACCCAGAGATGCAGAGCTGATTCAATATTCAAAAATCAGGACCACCAAATAAACAAACTGGAAAACAAACAAACAAAAAAACATGATCATCTCATTAGATGCAGAAAAGGCCTTTGACAAATTCCAACACCATTTCATGGTAAAAGTCCTAGAGAGATTATGGATATAAGGGCCATAGTTAAACATAATATATTCCATTTTTAGCAATCATAGTACCAACATCAAATTAAATGGAGAGAAACTCAAAGCAATTCCATCAAAATCAAAACCAAGACAAGGTTTCCAATCCCTCCATATCTATTCAATATAGTACTTAAAGTTTTACCTAGAACCATAAGACAACTGAAGGAGATCAAGGGGATACAAATTAGAAAGGAAGAAGTCCAAGTGTCATTATTTGCAGATGATATGATAGTATATAAAGGAACCCTAAAAATTCCACCAGGTAACACCAGTTGATAAACACTTTCAGCAAACTGACTGGATACAAGATTAACTCAAAAATAAAATCAGTAGCCCTCCTATATACAAATGACAAAGGGACTGAGAATGAAATCAGGGAAAAAACACCTTTCACAAGAGCTCCAAATTATATAAAATATTTTGAAGTAATTATAACCAAGCAAGTAAAAGACTTGCATGACAAAACTTCACATCTTTGAAAAAAGAAATCAAAGAAGATAACAGAAGATAGAAATATCTCCTGTGCTCATGGATCAGTATGATTAACATAGTAAAAGTGGCAATCCTACAAAAAACAATCTACAGATTCAATGAATTCACCATTAAAATTTCAAAGCAATTCTTTACAGACCTCGAAAGAAAAATTCTCAACTTCATATGGAAAAACAAACAACAAAAATGTTCTAATGCTGTGGGATGTCCTGTATGCTATATATTATATGTTGCTATTATTGATTGATAAATAATGGTGATTGGCCAGTAGCCAAGCAGGAAGGATAGTGTAGGTGGGACAAGGAAGCAGAGAATTCTGGGAGGTAGGAGGCTGAGGCAGGGAAACACTGCTAGCCACCATGAGGAGAAGTATAATGTAAGATACAAGTAAGCCACGAGCCACATAGCAAGGTATTGATTTATAGAAATGGGTTATTTAAAGAAATAAGAACAAATAGCAAGCAGCCTGCCATGGCCATACAGCTTATAAGTAATATAAGCATCTCTGTAAGTGGGACAGATTTGTCCTGATTGTGGGCCAGGCAGGACCAGGAAAACTTCAACTACATTCTAACATGATAGTTCAAACAATCCTGAACAATAAAAGCACTTCTGGATGTCTGGCCATTTCCAACTTTAAGTTGTGTCACAGAGATATAGTAATAAACACCACATGACATTGGCATAAACAGTGATCAATGGAATAAAATTGAAGACCCAGATATAAATCCATACACCATAAATTAACACCTGATTTTTTAAAAAAAGAAGACACAAATACATACTGGGGAAAAAAAAAAAACTCTGGTATCCTCTCTATCAGTATTCCTTCTAGTTTCTGGTAACATGTGGTCTTTTCCCAGCATGCAGAACCTCCTTTATCCTCTCTTAGTCTCCTTATTTTCTTTTAGGCTTTACCCCCATGTGCATTCATTTATTTACATATTTTAATACATGAGTAACTAAGATATACACATGACAGATAACATGAAGTTTCTGTCTGAGTGTAGGTCACCTCATTTAATATTAGACCTTCCACATTCACATTTTTTAATGAATTTTTCACCATTTCATTTTTCTTAACAGTTAACTAAAATCACATTTTGGGTATATACCACATTCTTATTTTCTAGAAATGATCTTATCTCCTAGTTATTGTAAATAGAGCAGCAATAAATATAGACATGCAAGTATCTTTACTATTATCTGTTTTGACATACTTAATTCTATATGAACTTTAAAATCAATGATACTTCTAAAGGCCTATGGGTAAAAAAGGTACAGAATATTGTTGAAATCAGGGAGATGAGATGGCTTTGCCATGGAAACAGATATTATAAGGATAATATTAGCATATTATCTACATAATATTTAAATGACTACACACAGAATAGAATATGACAAGCGTGTGGGAAACACATAAACCACATGAGAAAATATCTGGAACAAATATATAAAAAAGAGCTAATTTATTTAACAAATAAGTTAATATTAAGCATCGGTTTTTAAAACTTCAATAAACAAACCAGAAATTGAGCAAAGTACATAAATAGCTGTTCACATACATGCAAACATGAGCTGTGCATAGAACAAGGAGCCAGGACAATGGTAAGAGTGGCAATGTTGAGCAGCAATTGATTGTCAGATATTTGCAGCATGTCCAGTGCTTTCCTGAATGTTTTGCTTGTGTTCATTGGTTTAAACCTTACAGACAAGCTATGAGCTTGGCCTTCACATTACAAATATCTTCATCTTATCAACAAAGAGTCTAGTGATCATAGATGAAATAAAATAATGATAAATGAGGTAGATATGAAAACTCATTGGTCATTTTCAACTATCATTTTCATTAGTGTATTGACAAAAAAATGTCTAATGTCACATTATGTTGATAAAGTTATAAGGATTCTGACAACCTTACATATTTTAAGGACAATATTAATTTCTTCAACCTCTTAGCATCGTCTAGCAATATGTTAAGTGCATTTATGACTTAAAAACTTATTTATGTGTGTGGGTTCATGCACATGTGTGCAAAATGCAGTTAACTTCAAATCTGGGGTTCTTCCAGTGTCCTTTAACTCTTCATTTTCAGTTGGAACTTTATGTAAACTTACTCAGTTGACAAAGATTCAGTTTACATTTTATTCTGCTTGAAGAGATTTCTGATACTGTGAAGCAGCCTTCCTAGTAGCCCCCAGCTCTTGGTGCTGAAGGAGCTCTGTTCATAAGCTAGAAAAATACTCTGAATCTAGGAGTTCCTTTCCACATCAAAAGGCATTCTCAGGAGGTGAAATACCACTACACTACTGCAAGAGCATTCTGCCCTATATAAAATCCACTTAATAGTTTCCAAATGGCATCAATGGAGACCAAGATAGTTAAAACTGTTCTTCTGTAAACAGGCATATATTTGAAGGACTGGGGGGGAAAGGGTCATCTCAAAGTTATCTTTGAACTGAGGGAAGCTCAGAGAGCCTCCTATTGGATTATGGATAACTTGAGGGATATGTTGACATGATACTGGCAGGGGTCAGTTCTTGACCAGTGTTGTGAAGGTTCCAATGCAAGAAGATAGATTCACTAAAGGCACAGAGGGCACAGAACACTCAAGAAGAAAGCAGAACTTTAAAGTCAAGAAAATAATTCAAGTTTCAAGTAAACTGGAAAGGGAATGTGCTTAGAGTAATAGTTAAATTCTGGGCGAAGGATTGCTTTATAACAGTCAGAAGCCCTAATATGTGAATAAAACACATATAGAAAAGGGTTCCTCTTTATTAGAGTTTATAAGACATGAATTGGAGTTTCCTTTTAGTATCTGGCTACTATAGTCTCCATAGAATGGCATTTTTCTCCTTTTTTTATTTATTGTATTTGTGTTTTAATTTTATACATCAGCCATGAGTTCCCCTGTCCTACCCCCTCCAGCCCCCATCCCCATCTTCTCCCCAGCCCTACCCTCCATTCCCATTTCCTCCAGGGCCAAGACTCCCCTGGGGATTCAATTCAACCTGGTGGATTCAGTACAGGGAGGTCCAGTCCTCTCCTTCCAGGCTGAGCAAAGTGTCCCTGTGTAAGCCCAAGGTTCCAAACAGCCAGCTCATGCACTAAGGATATGTTTGGGTCCCACAGCCTGGGTGCCTCCCAAACAGTCCAAGCTATTCAATTGTCTCACTTATCCAGAGGACCTGATCCAGTTGGGGGCTTCACAGCTTTTGGTTCATAATTAATGTGTTTCCATTCGTTTGGCTATTTGTCCCTGTGCTTTTCCAATCTTGGTCTCAACAATTCACACTCTTATAGTCCCTCCTCTTTCTCGACAATTGGAATCCTGGAGCTCCTCCTGGGGCCTGGCCAAGGATCTCTGTATCCACTTCCATCAGTTATTGGATGAGAGTTCCAGCATGACCGTTAGGGTGTTTGGCCATCTGATCACCAGACTAGGTCAGATCAGGCTTTCTCTCGACCATTGCCAGTAGTCTACAGTGGATATATCATTGTGGATTTCTGGGGACCTCTCTAGAACTCTGCCTATTCCTGTTCTCATGTGGTCTTCATTTATCATGGTCTGTTATTCCTTGTTCTCCCTTTCTGTTCTTGATCCAGCTGGGATCTCCTGCTCCCCTAAGCTCCCTTTCCCTTGAACCTTGCCCGTCATTACTCCCACTGTCGTCCAGGTTGTTCATGTAGATCTCATCCATTTCTCTGTCATTGGGCGATCCCTGTGTCTTTCCTAGGGTCCCGTTTTCTAGGTAGCCTCCCTGGAGTTGTGAAGCAGTCTAGTAATCTTTGTTTTACATCTAGTATCCTACTATGAGTGAGTACATACCATGTTTGTCTTTCTGAGTCTGGGTTAGGGTAGATGTTAGATAAAGCAAAGAAGAACACTAGGAAAGACTTACGTGGGAATGGGAGAGGGGTCAGTGAGAAGGGGCATGATGGAGGGAGGATCAGCCAAAACTAATTTTGTGTGAAAAAGCTGTGTAGTGAGACCAGCTAGTTTGTAAGCTAGTTAAAAGTAGAGTAAAATCATAAGAATTTAAATTTCAAACAGAAATATCCTGTGTAAGGGACTAATGCCACTCCCAGAAGCCATAAGGTTATTCAACAAAACTTCCAGTGTGAAGGAAGAACTACTTCTCTACCAGTTCTTGGTCAGATAGGTTTCTGAAGCCCCCAAATAATATATACTACTGCCACTGCTGTTGTTTGCCCAATAGAATTAGATAATAAGACCATATTACTGAAGACACCATTTGTTTTATTGCAGGACACCAAGAAGCTAAGCAGAGGCTAGCTGGAAACTGCTCCCTGATGATGAGCTTTCCTAGTGCTGAAAGGTGCTATATAAGACGATATGGAGGAAATGCCACCAATAGTCTTACTCAACTGTGGAACACATATGCTACGCCAACAACTTGCCAGAGAAGGTGTGCCCACTGGTGCAATAGTGTTGAGACTGTTTGCAGGGTAATGAACCACTTTCTGATAGGAGATAAGGCCTGGTTCACAAGAGAGAATTTACATCTCTATTATAAACGCCCATGCTAGGGAAGATATAGGCCTTAGTAGGGAAACTACTGCTTTTATATTGTTACATGTACATGTTATAATCTGTCAAAATGCTCTCTAAATTTTCATGTTTGTTCCTATAGTTTAGTGTTATTGTCAATTTTAAACAGAGAATCTTCTTTTTGTTGTGGTCAGTGGTTACTGCAGAGGGATTTATAACCAGTCACAATGCTAATAATTTGACTCTTGAATGATTGTCCCTAAATGGAATATCTATGTCATCCCCACCAAAGCTCAGGAAATATAGCATGAGAGATACAGGAAGAATGTAAGGGATGGAAGGAGGGAAGTATTGGAGAATGTTGTCTCTCAGGCACAACCTGAACATTAGACACTTGGACTCACAGCATCTAGGATTACATGTCCACCATCTACACAAGATTGGAGCTGTCAGCATTTCATTAAAGATGGAGAAGAGACCCAGAGAAGTCGTTCCTTCCTTCCTAAGCATGTATAAGCAGCTAGCAGTTGCTGGGGTGAGTGAGAGTGGTATTTTCTTCAGTGCTGCAGCCACTGGTAAGTTGCTCAGCCTTCTGCAATGACTCCTCACCCATACTTCTGTAAGCAACTCTAGTGAAGTGCATCAGGTTACATGAGGCCACATCTAAATCATGAGAGTGGGCGTACTTGTTGGGAAGAGGAAGAGGACCAGTGAGAGGACAAAATGGTAAGAGGGGAGAATATGATCAAAATGTATCAGATACATGTTTGGAAATATCATAATGAAGCCAATTATATTTAATTATAATATGGTAATAAGAAAGTTAATTAAATAAATTTACATACATCAGTCAAAATGATTACTTGCAATGACATCTACAAGAGCCTGAATATAGTTCATTGTAAACTACTCAATACAATTAACTTTTAAAGGATATTTTGATTTGGAAATTTTTTTGTTGTTGTTTTTTGGGTTGTTTTTTTTTGTTTGTTTGTTTTTTGGTTTTTGTTTTTTTTTTGTTTTTTTTTTGGTTTTTCGAGACAGGTTTTCTCTGTGTGGTTTTGGTGCCTGTCCTGGATCTTGCTCCGTAGACCTGGCTGGCCTCCAACTCACAGAGATCTGCCTGGCTCTGCCTCCCAAGTGCTGGGATTAAAGGCATGTGTCACCACCTCCTGGCTTGGAAATTGTTTTGATAATGGATGTTTTTGTTAAATTACTGGCTATCTTCAGTGATTTAGATTCAAGTTAATGATTCAATTCAGACAATGTCTCACTGAAAGGACAGGCATTTTTTTCAGGTATTTTCACATTCTTTCCTCATTTTATTTTATTATTTGAAATGGTGTTAGTGTCTCTCAAGATGAAGGACATAGAGGCTCTGAATTAGGCATCCTTTTCATGTACAAAAAAACTTTCAGTGATCTTTTCGTGTGCATTTCCACATGCCTTGGGACTCTTGAGATGGGTAGATCACTCTCTTCCATTTTAATGGTTAATTCTCCTTTTCTACTTTTCTTTGACATTAAATCGAAATTTCACTTCTCTAAGAAGATGAAATATTTAATGAAGTCACCTGTGGAAATGAAAGCATCACAGAAGTGGTAAGAAAAGCAGTAAAAGATGACAGAAATTATGATTTTCTAGAGTAGTTTTCAAAATAAAATGAGTTATATGAGAGTAGCACTGTTTTGTGTCTTAGTCAAACTTTCAACACCATGGCAAAACACCCCAAAAAGATAACTTACAAGAAGAAAGATTTATTTGTTTGTTTCTTCAGATGTTTCTTGGTCTTTGCTTTCTGGTTAGGTGAGGCAGAAGATCATGGTGGTAGTAGCATAGATACATTAATTATAGCTAGCATGGCAGTCAGGAAACAGATAGACAAGGAGGTTCTAGGACACAATATGGGTTCCCTGGTAACCCACCTCTCAAAAATAAGCCCCACGAACAAAAACTAAATAGTCTAAAATCTTGTCACAAGTTGGAGACCAAGCCTTCAACACAATAGACCATGGGGGACATTTTTTAATCCAAACCATAGCATTGTCTTCATGTATTTTGAACACAGTTTCATAAAAAAAAGTACTTTTTGGATGAATAAATATTGAACTAGAGGAAAACAGTATGGGCTTGTAATTGGGAGGATGCAAAAGAGAAAAATCCTAGAAAATGAAAAGAAATTTCATTTAATAACTTTATGTCTCTAGAAATGGTATTATCCACCCAAATATGGAATCTCTATTCAAAGTTCAACTTTCATTTTGGCATATACCTAAAGCAGGTGGAAATGCATTTCTGGAAACTCCTACTAAGTCTGGTTAAATTGTCACAGGCATGACATCTGACACACTTGGAGAGAATAAAACCTTTGAAATAAGGAGGAAACATAATAAAGATATCAGTGTCAAAATCTTGAGAAATTCAGCTTCTCCCCTTAGCTTAACTTTATGGATGCTGAATGAGACAACTCCTTTTTCATGTTCCAGACACATTTCTCTCCTTGGTTTCTAAGCACAATGGTATGACTTCCTTTCCAAAATAACCTTGATAGTCTGTGACACTGTTTTTAGCAGGATGTGCCACAATTCAGGGTTGCTTAGTCAGTGACTTCATCTACCCCAATACAGCCTAGGAAGAGGAGTGAAGGCTCAGTCAGGCTCTCACACACAAACTCAGTAAAATTAAAGGATGAGAAGGATGGAAATGAGAAGTGAAAAGATAGCATTCATTAAGCATCATGTATAACTGTCACCTAAATTTGGCCTCAACCCATTTTTATTAGAATGGTAAACAGTGAGCAATTAACTTTTCCTGGCCACACAGCTAATATCCAGATTCAGTGCTCTAAAACAATGATTTTTTATATATATATTTTTAAGGTGTGAGAATTCACTTAATAGGCATGTGGAGTTCCAGATCAGGAAACTGCACTCCTGAAAATTGGTGTGCAAAGCAAAAAATAGCTATTGAAAACATAGGTCTAGTCTTTGAGGTCTTGGAGAGAAAGCTAGAACTACAAGTTGCCGGAAAGTGACTTGCCAGGCACTGTAAATTTAAGCAAAGAGAATCAGAGTTGATACTTCCAATAGAATTATAATACCTGAATCAGAGTTGATACTTCCAATAGAATTATAATACCTGCATGAGTCCTTTTGAGTAACACCTAGAGACAGCATTTGCATTTCATATGTTTGTGATAATTAACCATTTTGAGAGGTAGCGTTGGTGGAGATAATTACACAACTGCACATATATTTATAGTTCCCTATACAATCAGAGGTGAGCAGAACACTTCACTGTTCAATTAATGACTGTTTAAATAATAGCCTGAGCCATGGGATTGACTCTCTTCTTGAGATAATATAGCTTTGCAAAATAACTGTGGGAGTATAAAGAAATGCTCTTGGAAAGCACACTATGGTATATACTGGTGGGAACTTGGTTCATAATAATGTGGCCTGGGGTTAATATGCATAAACAAGGGAAGCCCTCTCTTTTTGCAGCAGAAGACTGCAGTCGTCAACAAGATCGTGTTGAGAATTTTCATATTTGTTTGAGGTTCTAAGGAATGCAAAGATGAAAAAGATTCTGTCCTCAAAGAGGTTAACCACATTAACTGGCAGTGCCAGATAGCAAATTTGGGTGTAAGGAAGCTATGATGATAAACTATAATGATTCTTCCCAGTCTTTGTCAAAAGAGGAAAATCTCAACATATTGGGGACCTTTGAGGAAGAGTTCAAGAGACTGGGGAGACAGAGGTTGAAGTTCCAATGGAGAGAAAGCACAGGGGTTCATCAGTCTATGATGAGGGAACAAATGGAATTCTAAGTGGGCATTTACAGGGAGGGAAACAATCTTAACTCAGTCTGTTTTAGAAAGCTCATCCAGTTGTGACACAATGAACCACTGTAGCAAGTGCTTTGCTAGTAGAAACACAAAATAGCTTAGCCCTAATAGTTGTCCTTTCCTCTTCCCATCTGGAAACAGGACAGAACGACAGGCTACGTGTCACCAAAACAATCTGTTACAGCTTCTCTTCTTCCCTTTCCTCTAATGGCTCTTTACAATATGAGGAATGATACATTTATTAAGTAAGTAAGTAATACTTAGCCTAATTTGGAATTTTTAAACTCTGTTTCATCTGAATATTAAATAGAATTCATTAACTGCTTTTATATTTTATCATCTGAAAAATGGGACATACCAACTATTTTGAACACATTCTGTCCCCTTAAGAATTTTTTTTAAGTTTTCAAAGTCTAGGTAACTAAAAGCTAAGTTATTATAGGAAATAATAGCAGCAATCCATCTACCCAGGGTAAGGATAGATGAACAAGGAAACTATTATACAGAATTATTATTGACCTTGGATCTTAGGAAATTGAGGACAATTAATAAATAACTGAATAGTAGAAAGGTGTATGTACAATATACAGCCAGTTTATAATACTTTCTCAAAGTACCATCCTGACTACAGAGATCAATTAACCAGGTGCTTGCCATCGTGGGAAGGTCCTGAAAGTTCCAAAATAATGTTTTTCTTCATGAGAAACTCCTAAAAATGGCCTGGCCAATGTAGTGAACTAGAATCATTGTGTGCAGACGCACATGTACATTCACAAAAAAGAAAGTTTAAAAAAGGCAAGGGTGTTGAAAGTTAAGCCAACAATGTATTGTGTTGTTGTTGTCGATGTGGCTTGTTTCATGGTCATGTAGGTCTTAATAAGAGTGTATTTGTGCCAGGCAGTGGTAGCACAGGCCTGTAATCTCAGCACTGGCGAGGCAGACCCAGGTGGATCTCTGTGAGTTCGAGGCCAGCCTGGGCTACGAAGTGAGTCCCAGGAAAGGCGCAAAGCTAGACAGGGAAACCCTGTCTCAAATAACCAAAAAATAAAAATAAAAATAAAGTAAAAGAGTGTATTTGTGTAGGACTGTATGTAGAGGTCATAAAATAGAATGGGGCCCATGAAAGAGGCCTTAAAGGAGAGGAGTGTTGAGGGAAATAGAATGCATGGGGAAACAGGATGGCTTGACGTTGGAAGGAATGAGAAGGGAGAGTGATTGGTGAATTAGAGGATGGTCATGTAAAACTACGCGTGTAAGTAAACGCCACAGAGAAACCTATCCTGCAAGCCATTAGCAATTTAAAATAAGGCCTAGAGAGATGACTCAAGTGGTAAAGTGTCTGCTATACAAGCATTGGTACTTGAGGTTGGTATCCCAGCACCCTCAGAAAAATGCCAAGCATAGTTGCATGTGTCTGTAGCCCTGGCAGTGGGTAGTGGAGACTGGAGGATCCTGGGAGGTCATTGGCCAGCCAGTGTAGCCAGTCTATGAGCACCTGATTCATTGAGAGACCCTGTCCCCCAAAATAGGTGGAAAGTGATCAAGAAGAAACCCAATGTTGATGTCTGCCTCCACAAATGTGCACACATACACATACATACACTTACATCTGTGCATACATATATATTATACATCCACAAAAATTCAAACAAATATCATAAATGAATGTAGTCCTGAGTCTAAAAATACATCGGGTTAATTGTGCCTGGAAAGGTGTCTGAGAAGTTAAGAGCACTTGTTCTTCTTGCAGAGGACCTGAGTTCAGTTCCCAGGACCCACAGTGTGACTAACATCCATCCATAATTCTAGTTCTAGGGGACTCAGGACCCTCTTCTGACTTCTCAGGACCTCAGGCACACACCTGGCACACATGATATATGCAAGGAAAATAGTCATGCGTGTAACATGAAATAGTGAGACAATGAAGAGTACAGCACCATGAACATCAAAGCAGAATGCCAAGAGTTTTGGCTTCCTTGAATGAGATGAGATTCTTTGGTGAGATTATGAGACTAAGGATACATGCTGAAATTCCTACCAATGACATTACTTCTCATTAAGCCTGAAACTAAAACAAACAACAAAACATGAGCTACAAATACCTGGAGGAGTTAAAGGCTAGAGTTAACCAAAGAACACATATTTTAATAACAATTTTTATTTTATTTTTTTTGCACAAATGAACTTGATTTCCTGAGGCCTAAACCAAAACAGTTTTCTCAAATTCTTCCTGAGTAAGTAGAACAGAAACATAAAGACAGTCATCATTCTTTTATTAGCTCATATTCTTTTTCAGGCCTTTATTTAGTACAACTTTGCCCCAGTTTCTAATTAATCACAGCTACCATTCATGGAGCATCCTCCATAGGACAGCCACGGTGCCAAGCACTTCATTTGCATTAGATCATTTGGTATTTTAGTATTGCCATGGTAGAAAATGTATTACTGGCATTTTACAGATGACACTTAGAAATGTAAAAGTTCTGCTACTGAAATGTGTACATGTATATACTCCAAATGCATACTCCTGTAAACAAAGAAGATAGTGTTAGAATTGCCAAAAAGTGGATTTAAATATAGACTTTATGCTCCTTATTCAGAGACTACAGGTTAGAAATGATCAACTTTGGATCAAGTGTCTATATGTCTAAATTTTACTTTGTAAGTTCAGATTGGTAGGTCTCAGAGGCTCTAGGTTAGATTACTTTCATAGTTCATGTGTCACAAGTATGAATCTATTTGACATCCAACTAATACTCTATTTAATGAAGAACATGTTGTCTAGACTGTTTAGTTCTCCAGCTATTCCATGGCACACTTGGATTTTCGATGCATTATATCTACTCTACTTTGAGCCTCTTTGTGTCTACCTGGGTAATCTGACAACAGGAGGTCTGTATCCTCTGCATTCACTGAATATATTATAGTAGTGGCAACTGATCCACATTCTAAGATCTCAACTGCGATGCTGAATGATTCTATAGATATAGTCTCATGTGAAGTCAATTCCAAAGTTCTAATCTGACTCTTTCATATCACCATAATTAAGTAAGAAGCCAATTTTTGAAACTTAAGAACAGAAACAAATGAGCTTGAGATCATGATTGGTGTCTTGTTAACATTTTGGAAAAGAAACATAAAGAGAAGCAGGAGCTTGGACAAAAGCCTGAAAGACATGGGGCAAGCCAGCCATACACTGTGGAAGGAGATGTTCCATACTTAAAGGCCTCTGATAGATGATACCATAAAGTTCTACAAATACATCTCAAAGGCGACTGTCTGTGGTGGTTTGAAAGAAAATGGCCCCCAAAGGGAGTGCCACTATTATGAAGTGTGATCTTCTTGGAGCAAGTATAGTCATGTTGGGGAAAGTATGTCATTGTGGAGGTGGGCTTTGAGGTCTCATATATGCTCAAGATACCATCCAGTGTTTCAGTTCACTTCCGGTTGCCTGCAAGATAATGGTGCTGATAATGATTTGAACTGTTGGGCACCAGCTCAAGAGGTTTCAGAGGAGAATTTTAGTATGTCAAATAGAAATCATTCTTGTGATATTATGGTAAAGAATATGGTTGGTATTTGCCATTGTCTGAAAAGTTTGCCTGAGGCTAAAGTGAGGAGTTTTGGATTAATTCCCTTGGCAGAGGAAATTTCAAAACAGCCTATTATAGATAGACTCTGTTGTGTGTTTATTAGTGATAACTCTGATGAAGATTCATAATGAAAAGGAGCAACATGAGCAAATAAAAATACAAAATATACAGAATAAGGACACCAGGAAGTGGAATTGAGCTACTATTTGGAATTGTGGTCTTAGAGCAGGTGTGCTCTTTGTAGGAGGCCATGCTTCACTATGGAGGTGGACTTTGAGGTCTTATATATGCTCAAGCCACATTCACTGTTTCAGTTCACTTCCTGTTGCCTGCAAGATACAGGACTCTAAGATACTTTTCCAGCACCATGTCCTACCATGAAAATTGAATGAACTTATGAAGTGCACCACCTTATTAAATGTTTTTCTTAATAAAAGTTGCTTTCAGTCATAGTGTCTCATCACAGCAATAGAAACCCTAAGACACTGTTGCCAAAAGAATTTATGGGACTGTGGGGCAAGCTTTACAAAGGCCATCAAGAGAGAAAATGGTAAGGCCCAAATACCAAGAGCAGGAAGAGGATAGTGTAAGAAAGCAGTTTGCTCTGAAAACCAGAGGGGGGGGGGTCAGAGATTAAAAACAAACAAACAAAAAAATGTCAGTAGGTCATGTACAGCAGGTAGATACAAGTGAAGTATAAAGGAGATAGGAGCGTGCAAAAGAGCGGGAGTTGTCCGGAAATATACGTCTTCATCTAACAGCCACATATCTTCTAGCTTCCTCTGTTTCTCTTATCAGTGTGTCTTTTAACTCCCTTTCTAGAATTGTCTTAGAACATTGGCATTTCAGTGTCTCATTCTATGGTGCATTTTTATAAACTAGTTCCAACTTAAAGTCTTAAAATTACGTAGTGGTTAATAAAAACAACTCTTGCAAAAAAACCTCATTCTATTCATTACTCTTCTACAGCCGACTGAGAGCAGAAATAAACTGTCTACATAGCAAACCTGTTTCTCCAAATGCTGTAGGAAATTAGGCAGCTAAAAATACATTCCATCTTTTTCAAGCATGTCAAGTGGATGTAATATGTCAGGTTGTTACTTTGAAAGTGATTGTAATATCAAAAATGAAAGATTAAGATTTCAGGTGGGAAAGAGGCAGTGATAGCCAGGGGAGATTTTATCTATAAACGATACCATCTCCATGTTAATAGCCCCAAGAGAGGAAAGTCAAGAAAGGAAACTCAGGCATAAATTTCACTTGCTCTGTGAGATAGTCTGATCTGCAGAGAAAGGACTCTCTGGGTTTTATCTATCAAATCAACAACTCTTTAACCCTGAAAATGTCAAATTAGACTTCCATTGATCAACTCAACCATTTCAAATGGTAGACACCACTCTCAGATCATTTCTTATAAGGCACAGGCAAATAGGAGTGGCAAGGAGAGTCAAGCCATATTCTAGAAGAACAAAAAGGGTAAAAACTTAGGTACACAGCATCCATAAGTCTATATCACCTAATTCCATAAGCATCTTTCCTCTCAAAGGGGAAGATATAGAGGGCCTTGGAAATAAGATGAGGAGATGTTTGTGAGTAAGTACCCATGACACTGTTCTTGACGTTTCAAAGAGACATTCTACCTGTACGAAGATAGCTGTTCTCTTAAGTATCAAATAAAGGATTTCAAGAGATAGAATTTGTCTTGCTTGTTTTTAACTTTCTGTACTAGATTCTACTTTAATTGATATAAAGGCTTTTCTTGGTAGTATTATTTTACTTCTTTGTATGAATTTGTAGAAGTCAAGAAATTGTACAGTATAAAGAACTCTAAAGGAAGTGCTGTAGGTTCAGTAGATGATGTCAACCAATAGTCAGGCATGATTCTAGATGGACCACAAAGGGGAAATGTAATTAGTTCAAAGATGGACAGCTTAAAGACCTGTAAGAATTTCTATTGTTAATTTCTGATTCTGAGTAGCGAGGATAATTCATACTGCACTCTACCCCTATCTCTGCAATTGCAAAGAAGGAATAATTTTCCCACCCCCAACCTTATAACCATATAATAAGGCTTAACAAGATAATGGCTCTTACGGGATTTCAATAACCTGAAAGGGAGAAGCAATAAAACATATCTTATTATCATCAACATATGCATTTTAGAATAATTATTTTAATAGCTCGATTTTCTCCCATCATAATGAGGACTACAATCTTGGCTAATTTAACTAGGGACTGTCTTTCATGCTTGAGTTATTACACATGAGAATCAAATAAAAGAATGTTTTCCCTTCTTCCCTTCCTCCATGCCCCATTCCCCATGCTTCTTACAGTTTTCCTTTCCATTTCATTTGTTTTCTTCCTTGCTTTAATTTGCTTTAATTGTGGACATTGTTTGGTTTGTTTTCCCCATTCGGAAAGGTGGCATTTTTATCCCCTGTAACCTCAACAACTGAAGTACACATGCTCTTGGGTTTACTCACATTCCATCCCTGGGCAACTGCCACTGTTTGTCATCAACACTTCCAACAGCCTGTTGTGTTTCTGTCTATATTGATGGAAAGACATTCAAAACAGTTTATTTTTATCCAGATTGCCTTTGAAGAAGGAGAAGAAGAAAACAGCCTTGGAAGAAGGAAGATCTAGGTCATTGAAAGAACCAAAACTTTGATGTACTAATAATACTAATTTATGCCTGTGTGGTTTTCAGAAAAAGGTAAAAATATCTCTTATATTGTATATAAAATTCAGGAGGAGGTAAAAGGGTCACCAAGATGACAAGAAAGCCAGCATACTCATGATGATGATACTATATGACAATTAGTCAAGGAAGACATAAATTTATTGGCGACAGGGTATTTTGTGGTTGTCAGTTATCTTTAGATTTAAAGGACTTTTAAGATTATCAAATACCATCTCCAGTTTACTCCATGTGGTCAACTGTATGTTCATTCCAGAACTTTCAGGTCAACAAACATTTATCTATCATCCAGATGTGGCACAACGTACAAAGGAGAGAGATGAGTGATGACAATACTTTCCTGTGCTAATTTTGGAAGTGATTCTGGTGGGTTTCCTTTAAAAAGTTAGATTACTTACTAATTCCATGAATGGTTATTTGATGCTTGTACAGACTAAGGAAATCTGTTGGAAACCCTCAGGAAACAAATAAATATATTGTCATATATTCAAAACTTGGTGGAGGAGTAAGACTTGTACTCATGTTGGACTGTTTGCTAGAACATATAATAAATACTAGACAGAAAGTGCAAAACTACTGATCCAATGCTATCCCACAGAATGAAGGCAAGGCTTCTAGCTAGTATACTAGAGAATGCTGCATGCAATATACATTGTTTTCCTCTCTACTAAAATGCGTGCATGATACCAATAGAAAAAGATATAGGGGGTTGGAGATTTAGCTCAGTGGTAGAGCACTTGCTTAGCAAGTGCAAGGCCCAGGTTCGATCCTCAGTTCAAAAACAAAAAAGAAAGAAAGAAAAAAGAAAAGAAAAAGATGTAGATATGGGGAAGGAATTACAAAGAGCTTTATTATGAAGACACAGTCAGAAAGTATGAAACAGAATGCAGTAGTAACATATCCTCTTGGATTGGTATATAGGTTTATGATAGGATCAGGGGAGAAGCCTGAAAAGTGAATTCAGTATTTAAGATAGAAAATTTCAACTGAAGTTAATAGAGAGAAATGGA
This sequence comes from Onychomys torridus, assembly GCF_903995425.1. NCBI lineage: Eukaryota > Metazoa > Chordata > Mammalia > Rodentia > Cricetidae > Onychomys > Onychomys torridus. The sequence goes on from NC_050455.1 coordinate 61,143,512, forward strand.
GCACAAATCATAAACATCGGAATCAACTTTTAGGTCATTTCTCAGATGTCACCTCCTTAGGTCCACATATTCTCTGTTAGTCTCCCATTTTGTTTTTTATAGTGTATATTAAATTACATTGCTTAGTAATATGTTTACAGTTTTCATTTTAATCATCTTCGTCTTCCTTATACATTGTCATCATCAGAGGCAGAAACATTATTTCACTTATCACTGCATAGTAAGTGCACAACATGTCATTTGAACTATGCCTTCACAATTAATATAAGGAAAAAACACATAAAATGGTATTTAAGAAAATGTTTAATATTTACTTTATTGACTGAATAAGAAAAAAAGAGTTAAAGATTAGTCAAGCCCTAGCCACACATAGTATCAAATGAAGAGATTCACCATAATCAGGAAGTACAATAGAGAAAAGATCAGACCAATGGATTTGAAAATCAGTAACACAAGATTTATGAAGCAAATAAATGTGGAAGTAAGGATGTGTCTGGCTTCAAATAAGATCCAGGAAGAAGAAGACCACATTAGCAGGCAAAATGGGGAAATCTAGAAAACGTGGTGACTTGGGGATAAGGTCAATGACTATAGATTTAGACACACTTTGTTTGTGATACCAAGAAAACATAAAGGGTCCTATGCTTTAAGATAACTGAAAGTTCTAGACTGGAGCTGTGCAGATAATCAGGCTCAGCAAAATACACCAGATCACTTTATTTCTGATGAATTCTCTAGTCTAATACATAGTGTCTCTGAGGATGAGTATACAGAGAACAGAGCAGAAAGTGATATCCAAAACTGTGTGCTAAGTCCACTGTGCGGAACAGAGAACAAAAATCTAATGAAAGTTCAGACACTAAGAGAATGATAATAAATAAGGTCACACATTAATGATTTACAATTTACAATAGCTTGTAGTGTCAACATAATCTAATACCTGAATCCTTATCCGATTGGACATTCTTTGATCTTGCATATATTTAGCAAGTCCCAAGTGAAAATTCATACTTGGGATCTGTAGACCATCATCCCTATACATGCTCCAGAGTTATCAAACCATCCTTTGAAAAGCACACAATCAAATTCAAACTCCAAGCTTGCTATATAAAAACAACTCCCCAAAATAAAATCCTTAGGTTTCAAATAACAAGATTATTACTCTAGGATACAAAAAAAATTGTAGCCAAAGAGTGAGTGCATGGAGATACCACCTTAGCTAGGCAGTTCCAATGGATGCTATGAAGGGAGCAATTCCTCTCTACTAATGATCTGTGACTTTTTAGCTGACAGAGGTCCAGTGGCCTTATTGACCATTTTTTCCACAGGGACACCCTAAAATCAACCTGTCTGGGCACTTACATGTCTTTTAATTGAATCCTTCTGCGTAATAGAGTCTCATTGGCCAAGGGGTTAGGACATAGGTCACCTGTGGTCCATTCCTGCTAACTTCTAAGTGATTCAGAACGTTCATTTACTCATCTCCTCTGTTTAGAGAGAACAATGAACTCTCATGGTGAAGACTGCTTTAAGGAAGCTTAGATTGCATCATCCAGGAAAGAGGATGTTCTCATTTTGTTCATATATATAAGGTAGGGTCCTTCTTCAAGGCAGACCCCTTAAGAGTCTACACTACTTAAGGTTACATCTCAGGTAGAGTAATAAACGTTTAGAAATTCTTTTTAGTAATTAGGAAGTTAATAAATCAAATTGACAGCATTAGTCAATGCCTAAAGCCACTAGCAATGGCCACATATTTGAAGCAAGGGCAGTTTGCATCCCTTGTAGTATTTTGATGCTATGTTCCAAGCTACACTGTTCACAGAATGTTCATCAATTATTTCATAGATTTCACTGATGTGGCTCCTGGGATAGTACAATGTCAGCCTGTAATCAGAGAGTTTCAATAGCTAATCAGAAGTTATAATTGAAGCAAATCAGGATAAGAATGGCTTTTGACAAAGAATGATGCTTTGCTTTTAAATTTTATAGAGATGATAAAAAATAATTTAAAGAAGTGTCTAGCACCTCTTTTGAAAGGAACTCTGGAAATATCAACTTATTATTCCTGAGACCACTCCAGTAGAAGTAGAGGGGAAAGCAATTATTGGGTTGTGTAATTTATAGATTCAGCACAGAAAATGCTAGGTGCGGTTGCATTTCCAAAATAGATCGTTTATTCAAGTCTATGCAAGTACTTTGGAAATCACTATTAAATATAAAACTGTATAGGGAAAGCTAGGGAGAAAAGCTCAAGGGTTGGGGTCAATTGCCAGCTACAGTTACAACAGGGGTAATGTTGTCTTGGGTAAGCCACTCTGTCTTTCTCTCTAGAGTGAGGATTCCCTCCAGAAGAGGTTGTTCAACTTCAACAACCTTCCTACTTTGCACAGGAAAATTCTTATTTCTAAGGAGCTGACCTTTGTATTAGTAGATAGCTAACACCCCCATGCTCTACCCTGGAGATGCTAACAGAACCCCACACACAGCTGGTACTAAGCCCACTTTTATCCCAGTTACACTAAACAGATCTATCACTCAAGGTATCTCAAGGCATAGGTTCTTTGGGAAGAAAGAGGGTAGAATTGCCCTGGTAAAGAAACAGTGCTGCAGATAATTAAAAACAAAATAAACAAACAAATAAAACTTCTTTTATTGTCTTACATTTTCCTTTCAAATTGCCAGGTTGCACTATAGGGGATGTGATTTCCCTGTAAAGCCAAACAATACGTAATACGTATATTTTATGGAATTTATATTTGTCTTTAAAAATAAGTGAAACTTTGGGCAGATGGCTCAACAGGTAAAGACATTTGCTGTCAAGTCTGATGATTATGAGTTTGATCCTCAGGACCCAGAAGCTGAAAGAGGACAACCAACTCCTACAAGTTGTCCTCTGATCTCTACATGTATATGCAATGGAATACATATTCCTCCATTTTAAAAATTTGACATATGCTGCAACATATATGAACCTCAAAACATATTACTCTAGGTAAATAAATGTAGACAAGAATGAAAAATACTGTATGACTCCATGTGAAATAGTAAGAATACTCATCTTCATGGAGAACGAGAGCAGAATAGAGGCTACCAGGCATTGGGAGCAAGAAGAGTAGGTTATTGCTTAATGGGTACAGAATTGAGGTTTGGTATAAGGAAAGAGATTTACAAATGGATGGTGATGGCCATTGCCAACACTGTTAACACACTACAATGGAACTGTATATTTAAATAGTTTAATTGGTAGCCTCTGTATTGTGTATATTTTGCAATGAAAAGAGGCAAGACAAAAATATGAAAGTTAAATTAACAAAGACAATCTTGGCTCTGGAATCATACAAAACAATTAGCTACTTTCATAAGCATGCTAGAAAGTCTTAGAGAAGCATGGTAATCTGTTTTAGGGGCAACAAAGGCAGAAATCTCCTCTTTGAATTAAGACAGAGAAGAGGTTTTTTTAAAAAAATGAGTGTGGAAATTTTTTGTCTTATAATGAAATTACACGTAGGGTAAAAACATTTCCCAAATGCAAGATGGGTGTGCAAATAAAAAGATGTCCGTGGGGGGATTTACAGAGACGTTAAGAATGGCAACTAACTGTGGAGCCCTAAACTGTGTGGCAAATTCAAGAAGTTCACTTAAGATGGCAGTAACGTGGACTGTAATACCAAATGAAGGGGCATTCACGTCCAGACATCACTATGTAGGTCCTATAGGAGAGGCACCATGTCTGCCTTGTACACACACACTCAGCAGGTCTTCAACAAGCATCTTCTGAGGAAAATAATTATGCTGACCTGTCTTCCTCCACACAGTGTCTATTACCTAGTTCTTCTATTAATGAGTTGTCTGTATACATTGCCACCTAAGACATAGTTATTCATTTGATTAAGGTACCCTAGGGGCAGAACTATTTAACCTTCAAGAGAATATAGAGAAAAAAAACAAAGGGACACTCTCACAGGAGGCAGAATAAATCAGGAGTCTATAAGAGCCTGTGGGGGAGATTGCTGTGGGTGATTCATTGGTAAATAAAACACTGACTGGCCAGTAGCCAGGCAGGAAGTATAGGTGGGAATAGGAGAGAGGAGAACTGGGAGAGAGGAAGGCGACACAGTAGCAGCCACCAGGACAAGGAAGATGTAAGGTACCAGTAAGCCACGAGCCACATGGCAAAGTATAAATTAGTAGAAATGGGCTAAATATAAGAGTAAGAGCTAGACAACGGTAGGCCTGAGCTAATGGCCAAGTAGTTTAAATAATATAAGTATCTGTGTGTTTATTTTATAATTGGGTTGTCGGACTAACAGGGTTTGGCAGGGGCTGGAAAGAAGGTCTCCAGCTAGAGGAGATGGGAAAGGCAATGTTCTTGTGCCCATTTGTCTATGGAATTTGGGGTAACCTATCAAACTAGAAAGTAATAATCATGTGTTTGTTGTTCAGTGTACTCTGAATGTATCTAATTTCTGTTTTAAGCAAATATATTAGACTAAGGAATTGTCTATTTATTGGTCTATGCTGGATGTTGAGATGCAAGAAGATATGAGATAAGAAACAACCATGCAGGAGTCATAATTCTTTTTTTTTCCTTTTTTAAAATTTATTATATTTCTGTTTGAATTTTACACATCAGCCATGGGTTCCCCTGTCCTCCCCACTCCCGCCCCCACCCCCACCTTCTCCCCAGCCCCTCCCCTCCATTCCCATTTCCTCCAGGGCCAAGACTCCCCTGGGGATTCAATTCATCCTGGTGGATTCAGTACAGGCAGGTCCAGTCCCCTCCTTCCAGGCTGAGCAAAGTGTCCCTGTGTAAGCCCAAGGTTCCAAACAGCCAGCTCATGCACTAAGGACAGGTCCCAGTCCCACAGCCTGGATGCCTCCCAAACAGTTCAAGCTATTCAATTGTCTCTCTTATCCAGAGGGCCTGTTCCAGCTGGGGGCTCCACAGCCCCTGGCTCATAATTCATGTGCTTCCATTCATTTGGTTATTTGTCCCTGTGCTTTTCCAATCTTGGTCTCAACAATTCACACTCTTACAGTCCCTCCTCTTTCTCGACAATTGGACTCCTGGAGCTCCACCTGGGGCCTGGCCTAGGATCTCTGTATCCACTTCCATCAGTTATTGGATGAGAGTTCCAACACGACCATAAGGGTGTTTGGCCATCTGATCACTAGACTAGGTCAGATCAGGCTTTCTCTCGACCATTGCCAGCAGTCTACAGAGGATGTATCATTGTGGATTTCTGGGGACCTCTCCAGCACTCTGCCTATTCCTGTTCTCAAGTGGTACCAATGGCATTTCCTTAGACTCTTGTAGGACTGAGGAAAATAAATGCTAAACCCTTTCCTAGTGCCTTTTAGGCCACTCAGTGCCAGGGTAGTTATCAGTAATGTTCTTATAAAGCAAACTCAGCATTTACCTTTGTTACCTGGCACACTGGAGATTAGTAGTGAATCAATGATTCCAATAAGCAGGAAGTCACTAGGACAGTCTTAAGTATCAAATATTCTGCTTTAACAGGGAAAGATAAATGATAATCTATGTGCAAACATTTTGATAGAAATGAGAAACTTTTCTTTGAAGAAAGCTTTTATGAATGGAATTTAAAAATCACCAATGTGTCATAAACCATGCTCTTCATATTTCCAGTTACAGATACTTCAAAGTGAGTGAGAATTTACAGATCTTAGACAAAGCATTCTGAATATAGAGTAAGTCTGGAATTTTTCTGCCCTGACTGACTTATGCACTTTTAACAAGAGTTCCCCTTTCCTCTGCTGCCTCCAAACAGGTTTCCTTATGCAGACTACTTACTCTTTGGGGGTGATAAGGAGGAGAAAAAAATCACAGTATATGCTATTGGTTTCCATAACACTCAACTGAATTATAAGCCACACCTGCTGTAAACACATTGGTTTGTTTGGGAACTAATAGTTGAATCTTACAATTGAGACTTACAGGTACATGATTTGTCTGGGACACAATATTTAGTTTTTAGGAGCAATTCACAAATAAGTAGAACTAGAGTTTAAGGATATGCTGATATAGAAAGGATTCTTATTAGGTGTGTGGTAATCCCATTGAACAGTCACAGCAAGGGCTTATTCTGCACTTGACACAGATATGTGGCAGTCATTCAAGAACTCTGCTTAGCAGGGCAGTACATCTGGAAGTGAAATATGCTTGGCTACATTTCCTTCTCAGCCAGGAGCCGAAATCCGGCAAAAGGGAAGCAGTCAGGCAGGGACTGAAAGCAAGTACTTCCTCTTTTCTGATGGCTGGGAGCATAACATTGGTGACTATCTGTCATACACTTCAATCCACCCTCATGGCTCAGCCTGTGAGTCATGTGGCTAATAGAAGCCAAGGGAAAGAAATGCTTGCCTGGCATTCATTGATAGCAGCAACCCTGAGCTGAGCATAGCCATGACTGAGAGATGCCAATCATTTCACAGGTCAGCAGGCTCTCCTTGCATCCATTTCTATGCTTCACTGCTCCTGCACAAAACAGGTGAGAAAGTAAAAGGTAAGGATGCAAACAGAAGATTTGCTTGGACAGACACACAAAAAGTGCTCAGTGGCTGGTAGTTGCAGTAAAAGCAAAGCATGACATTCTCAAGGCTGCAAAGGGCAGAGACAATATCAGGCAAGTAGCCCATAGGTAAGCAGCAATCCCTCAGGACAGCCAGACATGCTGCCTCCTTCTCTGGGGCAGTAGATAATAGAAGCTTTGAAATGTTGAACAGAGTCATCTCTGGAGGACAAGAGAGAATCATGGGAATCAGAGAATCCTAATGTCACAGCCTTTCATTCTGGGGGAAAAATGTCTCTAGAAATCCACATTCTGTCTGTGGGCAACTTTCCCTGAACTGAGAGAGAGAGAGAGAGAGAGAGAGAGAGAGAGAGAGAGAGAGAGAGAGAGAGAGGATGAAAGCAGGTTACAGAGACTGATTCGAAATATCCATGAGGAAATCATGCCACTGCCCTGGGAGTTCCAAAATAATTGTCAGGATCTTAAAACCCTGTACTTTTCCCCACCAAGGACCCAATTATCTATTCTGTCTGCTGGTCTGAGATGCTGCTGCCTTGTGGTTCCAATCTACACCATCAAAAATAACAAGGTGCTTTTGGTCTTAAAACTGAAATCATCTCCACTGAATGATAGTCACATGTGTTGTCCAGATTTCCATCAAACTCTGGGTTGCTTACAAGGACACTTGGACTCTGCCAAATGCTTCTTCTGTGTGAACACTTTCTGTCATAAATGTTTGAACTTGTGTATCCAAGGAGCTTATCTGGAGGCTCTCCACTCCCCTATCCCTGAAATTGAAACTCCCTATCTAGTTCACCCTTCCATTGCTGACTTGGCAAGTACTGTTGTTCTGAACTATTCTCTAATCAGGTCCACTAAATAACTTTTTCCTCATTGTCTCCTAATTCTGACTTCATTACCTAACTCCACCACTGCAGAGCAGGAGGAACTGCTTAATATTACAAGGACTTTACAGTTAAAATGGCCCAAATGTTACCATATACCAGTGTCATGATAATAATTAGAACTTAGTATTGGTAATGGGTTTATACTCAAAGCATTACCTTTGTTGTGTCTCCTAAATGTATTACAGTCATTTGGAGACATTGATTTCTTCTGCTGCCATTCTTTCATTATTGAATCTTGTTCTCATTTTATATTACTTTCACATCATGCCCTTCCACTATCTATGACAATTAAAATTTGAAATCGTTGTCCATGAATTTCAACTTAAAGAAATATATAATTAAACTCCTTCCATTTGGAAGTCTAAGTAAGTCATTGTTAAGAAAATATTCTTTTCACTATGATATTATATAAAGGTATCCAGTGCTCTTTTGAGAAGAATATTTAGAAATAAGACCCAAAAAGGCTGTTCAAGTTAGCCATAGTCCAGATACTGAGTATACCAGAAGACTGCTTTTATCCTTGAATAGCTAATACTTTAACCCCCAGACTATTCAGTTTGCTAATACCATCTAATACTTTAAAAGAAAAAAGTCTGAAATGATTAGAAATTCTCAAAGAGGAAGAAAACTCTAAAACATTCAGGGGGTGGAGACAGGTCACTTGAATAGCATCTTTCCACTATAAATAATAGAATTTTTCATATTAAAAGGACCAGATATTGGATGGCTTAATGGGTTTAAGTTACAGACGGATACCTCCATTTGAAAGGAAGCCTGTAAGTCTAGTCATCTCTGTGACCTGAGTGCATTCCTAGTAAGTAATGCTTACATGAGTCCAGAGAGTCATCACACTCCTTCATTTACTCATTGAAATCAAGCCTAATATAAATTACCCAAAGGATCCTTGTCTGTTCTAGTCCACCACCAGACAACTTACTTTAGGAAAGGCAGAAAAATGAAAAGAAGTGAAAGAAGACAAGGAGAATAAAATAATTACTCTAAAAAATTAAAACATAAGAATGTATAATGCTCATGTTCATCTCCACCTAGAATTAATGCCTCTGCTTGAAAAGATGAGTGAGTTTGGAAGGCTGGTTATGGAGGAAGATGGATATCCTAGGCCTTACATCATAGAGAAAACCAAGGGACCTGGGTTTTAATATGTCTGGTCAGCTTTGGTTCTGAGCTCCATTGTTTGATTGTATAATTGCATCAGACAATTCCAATTCTGAAAAACTCTAAAGTTCTGTGAAAATTAAATAATTTTGGAAAGTGAGAAATGTTCTATGTACCACACATTTATCTTGATAAATAAAATGGAGATATTCCATTAGTAACTAAAGTAACCTTACAACAGTCACCTATCTGATGTATAGTCAATATGCACTTGGAACCAACACCATGTCAATCATTAAGTGTTTGGTTGTCGGTATTACCCTCAGATACACTCAAGCCCCTTTTATCTAAGTTCTTATAGCCATTGCCACAAAGTTGGAGCTTACAGTGAATTGACCTTGTTGTATTTTAATTTTGTTAGCAAAAGCTGGTTTTCCTACTAAATAATAGGGTGGTAATAGATTGTGTTGAGTAAAGTGAACAAACCCTAAAATCCACCATTTTTTGTTTTCTCTAACAAGGACATAACTAAAATTTTCTAACTTCAATTCACTTCTGAATATATTTTAATGGATTTTGTCCTTTGTCTACTTAAAATAACACCAATGGAAACCTTGACTTATATGCTATGACGTTATATTTCAAAAATATTTTAGAATGATCCTCAAAGAGCTTTCTACTTGATCAGGAACCTAGGATTCAGTCATGCTTTCTAATGTTTAGACTTCTAAAACACTTACCATGCAAATAAAAGGATAGATCAGACATGTTATTAAACACTCAGATGACTTAATATACAGGCAAAACATATTAAATTCCCCTTGTTTGAAAGACACATATCAATTCTCTCTGTTCTCTGAAATGAAAGTTAGAGAACATGGACAGTGGAAGTCAATAAAACTAGAAATGAAATCATACAAGACAGACAGATGGAAATAAGGTTTTGTTTTTTAAAAAGTAAATTGCTAAATATATATATATATGCCTAGCTGCAAAGGTTAATACTTAAATGCCTTCATTACAACACTGTAAGAAATCATCCTTTGATCGTAAAACCTCAGAGGGCTCATACCAAAAAACTCAAACAGCAGCTGTTATTGCCTGAATGACTAAATGCCCTTAATAAAAATATCAGATAATCCAAACCCAATTAATTCAGAGCTCGTTTTTCTGGTCCCTTGCTTTTCAAATTAACAAAGTTTTTACTCTTCCTCACTGGTAAATGTTTCCTATCACATTCTATTTGCATCTAATTATTTCTTGAGGCACCAGATTTCACTAGTCTGTGGACCATGGGTTGTTACAGGCCCTCTTCACAGGTGAAGGCATCAACATAATCAGACCTCACTTGTATTAGTGATCCATAGCACCAATGTCACACACTCATGACAGCTCCATATTTCCCTGCAAAAGGCAAGCAAGTACCTTCTAATATAAAATAATAAGCATGTGCCAATGGATATAGGTGGATTTGTTTGAAACACTAATTAAGCCCATTTTATTAAGTATTTTTCATGTCCAGTAGCCATATTTTTTTTAAAAAGCTCAGTAAGTCCTAGTTTGAAGATCTCAAATTTATACATACACACACACACACACACACACACACACACACACACACACACACACACAGACACACACAGACACACACGTACATATATGTCTCTGTGTATAATTTAATGTGTGTATATAGTTATATACAAATGTATAATATGTTATGTTTAATTATATATGTATATAATGCACCCATTTAATCATATATATGTTCATTGATACATATGTGTGTATATATTTTATATATGATATCTGTGTGCATATGTTTGTGTGGTTTGTGTGGTGAGGATAATATCATACACAAACACATACACACTGAACTAGGAATTGGTATTGCATAGTGCAAGTTACATCACAGTTATTGAAGATTGGATTTTCTTATTGTTCATTATCTACCTTCATATCTACAGAAGTTCTTTAGCCAAAATAGCAAAACCTAAACATTTGTTAGGAAAATAAAAAGATACAAATGAAGTGTAAAAAGTTCTGCTAAAAAGCTAGGCATCAAAATAGCTATATGGATTAGAGAAGGGTGCATGACCTTGGGTGGAACTGTCTCATAAAAGCTCCGTGAAAAAAGCCCAACCTGAACTGCTCTTCAAAGCATGAACAGACCTTCAGAAACCCCAGCATTTCCATGCAATTCACCATTAAACTCCCACTACCTACTAGAGAACAGCACTAAGCAATTTGAAAATGCAAAGCACGGATTATGACAGGCTCTTGTTACATATGACCTCATAATTCAGTAAAGGGCACAGAACACTAATGCAACATGTTGGAAACTACTGTAATGGGGGGAAAAAGCATTCAAGTGAGAAGTCTGAACATGACTTCTAGAGGCTGTATTAGAGCGAGTTCTCCAGTTTAGTTCTTATGTACTAACACTAACTAATCATTGATGACACAGTAGATGGATGAGAAGAAGAGATCACTTTAAGACAGCAGTTCTCAATCTGGAGGTTGGGGGTCACATATCCTATATCCTGCATATCAGATATTTACATTACAATTGATGGCAATAGCACATTTTCAGTTATGAAGTAGCAACAAAATAATTTGATGATTGGGGGTCATTACAACAAGAAGAATTGTGTTAAAGTGTCGCAGCATTAGGAAGGTTGAGAATCACTATTGTAAGTTGAAGGAGAAACCAAAGCACTTTCCATTAAGAGCAAGAAAATCCCAATTTCAGGTGTTAACAGTGAAGTAGCATGTCCAGTATCCAGGACTCAGACATATTTAACAGTAGATTTATTTTACTACTATTTATTCATTCAATGGCTATTGAATTTATTTTCCTTGATACTGCTCTAGACACAGAAAATACAGTAGTCATCAAAATAGACTAAGGTCCTAAGGAAACATAGATAGTAGAGAGACAAAATAATTTCAGAAATCGGAATTCCCTGAAAACAATGAAATCAGGTGAATTATCCTCCGCCTCTGACACTATCCATTAGTATGGAAGCTATTTAAAATCCACAGACTAGATATTAACTTAGATTAAAAAATAGCCATGAGAGATAAAGAGACTTGAAAAATTGACTATGTTGGGCATGTCAAGGTCATGTCAGACTAAGCGCTTCACATGACTCATGGGGAATTATTATTTTTTTAAATGTTAAGAATGTATTTTTATTTTATTTTATTTTTATTGTGTTAGTTTTTTTCATTTTTCTTTATTAAGAAATTTTCTACTCACTCCACATTCTATCCACAGATTCCCCCCTCCACCCTCCTCCCACTCTCCAGTCCTCTTTCCCAAGCCACCTCACATCCCCACCTCCCCCAAATTGAGGTCTCCCATGAGGAATCAGCAGAGCCCAGCACACTGAGCCTAGGCAGGTCCAAGCTTCTTCCCATTGCACTAAGGCTGTGCAAAGTGTCACACCTCAGGCACTGGATTCCCAGAAGCCTGCCCATAGACCAGGGACATCCCCATCTCTCTGCCTGGGTGTCCCCCCAAAACAGTTCAAGACAAACAACCCTTGTATCCAGAGGGCCTAGTCCAGTCTCATGGGGGCTCCACAGCCACTAGTCCACAGTTCATGGGCTTCCACTAGTGTGGCCAGTCATCTCTGCACGTCCTCCCATCATGATCTCCACGTCCCTCTCCTGCGGAATCCCTCCTCTCTCTCATCAATTGGATTCCCAGAGCTCAGCCTGGTGCCTGGCCATGGATCTCTGCATCCGCCTCCATCAGTCACTGCACAAAGGCTCTAGGATGACGCTAGGTTGTTTGCTAGGCTGGTCACCAGAGTAGACCTGTCCAGGCACCCTCTGGACTACTGCCAGCAGACCAAGGTGGGGTCATCCTTGCGGATTCCTGAGAGCCTCCCCAGCATCCTGCTTCTTCCTATTCCCATGATGTCCTCACCTATCATGGTATCTTCCTCCCTGCCCTCCCACTCTGTCCCTGTTCCAGCTAGATTCTCCCATTTCCCTATGTTCTCATCCCCCACTCCTCACCCTCTGCCACCCCCTACACACCAAGTCCTCTCATATAGATCTCATCCATTTCTCCTTCAGAGGACCATCCATGTGTCCGTCCGAGGGTCTTTTCCTGTTAGCTAGCCTCTCTGGAGCTGTGGGTTGCAGTCTGGCCATCCCTTCCCTCACATTTAGTATCCACTTATGAGTGAGTACATACTATGTTTGTCCTTCTGATTCTGGATTACCTCACTCAAGATGATATTTTCTAGTTCCATTCATTTGACTGCAAATTTCATGCTATCACTGTTTTTTAATGCTGAGTAGTACTCCATTGTGTATATGTGCCATATTTTCTTTATCCATTCTTCAGTTGAGTGGCATCTAGGTTGTTTCCAGGTTCTTGCTATTAGGAATAATGCTGGTAGGAACATAGTTGAGCATGTTGTCTTGTCGTAAGATTGAGCATTCCTTGGGTATATGCCCAAGAGTGATATAACTGGGTCTTAAGGAAGACTTATTCCCAATTTTCTGAGAAACCGCCATACTAATTTCCAGAGTGGCTGTACAAGTTTGCATTCCTACCAACAGTGGAGGAGTGTTCCTCAGGGGGAATTATAAGCAAGGTCAAAACAATCAGAGACATTTTATCACAGAGTTGCTTGGTCCCTACGGTCCTGAGCTTGGTGCTGGAACATGAACTGTGTGTTATGGGTCAACAGTGTAACAGTGCCTTGTCATCTAAGCCAGAAAACAACAGAAATGTCTCATGGAGCAGAACTGCTGCTACTTCAGTACTGAGTTTCATGTTGTGCCATCTGCATGCAACTGAAGCACAGTAAGCTCATAAGTCAGATGATGATGTAGCAGAAGTTTAATAAATCAACAAAATGCGTACCCTTCTAAAAGGAGAGACTGAGGAGCACTTTTTATAATGATGACTACTATCATTTATTGTGTTTTAAATATCTTATTCTATTCTACCTGGATCTCTGTGTGTTATATTATCATTATACCTATTTTAAAAGAATGGAACCTGTACATTGCCAGTGTCAGGTGGATGGAAAAAATCAGAGCTACTTCTGGAATGGGATGCTTTTGAGTGTTAACACCAATGCTCTTCACTCTGCCCCTCCATGTCTGTGTGTATTATAGTTTAAATATGAAGCAGTTGTCCCTGAACACCAAGGCATTGAAAACGCTGTTTCTATCCTATTGAGCGGTTATTGGATAATGAGAATACTAACTCATCAGTGAATTAGTCAGCTGATGAGTTAGTTCATAGCTGAACGGGCCATTACAAGATGGGCTATGAATGGAGAAGGTGGGTCACTAGGGAGCACACCTTTGAACATCATACCTAGTCTTCAGTCCCTCCCTCTCACTTTGGTGGCAGGTATGAGGTGAGCCACTCTCTTTGCCATGTCTTTTGCACCACAGTGTGCCACCTCACCATAGAACCAGGGATATAGAGACAAGCGACCATGGACTGAAACAGCTGAAATCATGATCCAGAATGAAAGTCTTCTCCTACAAGTTGTTTCTGCCAGACTTTTTGTCATAGTAATTCAAAGCTAGCAATGGCTAACACAATGTTTGTCTGCCTCACTATATCTTGAATCCCTTGAGGCAAAGGGCATAGTTTTTCCAGCTTTGTCCAGTTAGTACTTGGTACATAATATAATTTTAGCGAATACTGGAAAGATAGTTCAGAGATAACAACAAAAAGGACTGTGCATTGTTGAATGGAAGAGAATGACTAGAAGAGGAGAGACAATTTTGAAAAGTAGTGATGTAAATAAATCGAAGACAGCCGGGCAGTGGTGGCGCACGCCTTTTATCCCAGCACTCGGGAGGCAGAGGCAGGTGGATCTCTGTGAGTTCGAGGCCAGCCTGGTCTACAGAGCTAGTCCAGGACAGGCTCCAAAGCTACAAAGAAACCCTGTCTCAAAAAAACAAAACAAGACAACAACAAAAGACAAACAAACAAAAAAAAAAACAAGGACAAATATCAAAATGGTGATGATACAAACAGGAAAAGCAAGGGCTTAAGAAAAATTGTTACAGGGTGGAACCTCCAGATTTGGCGACAGGTTAGATATGAAAATCTAGGAAAGAGGAATAAATAATAATATTGGTGCTGGAAGCTAAGAAACTAGGGCCTATGGGATCTCTACAAGGAGATGTCCAGGCAGAAGATACTTAGAGATGTGCCAAATAATAACCCCATATCTCATGTGGTCTAATTTAAATTGTATAGACATTGTGAAATAGCACCAGCATTTCCTTGGAGTGTTAGAAATACGGGTTGAACAGGAGAGCTAGGAAGGTGCTCTGAAGCTGTCCTTCACAAAACTGAATGTCACTCACCAACTACACCACAGGGTGGGGTATGTGGTGGAATGGATGGACACTATAGAAATAAATCCTCCCAATTCATTGTTTGACTACCTCCCTGTACTAAGTCCTTCTTGGAGATGAGTTATTAGGTACTGATTCTTAAGTATGCCATCAGACATGTGCTTTTGTTTCCAAATGAAGAAATATCTCCTTCTGAACATTGAGTTTTATCTCAAAGGGCCAACGTTTACATGAATATTTTTTAATCTCTTTTTAGGTAAAAAGGTGACTATGTGAGGTTATGGACTAAGAGTGAATGATTTTCAGTACAGAGTGTCTGTGTCAAAGACATGTCTTATCTATAAAATGAACAGTCATTTAATTATGTCATGGCCTATAAAAGGACTGTACAGAACTTATTCAACTTTCTACTCTGCTGTCCCTGTAATTAGGAAGACTCCTATATTTTCAGAAATTAATCTATTATCCTATTTCATAGTATTTAACCTGCTGATCTTTTTATTCATTTAAAGTCTCCTGAAACTTAACAGAATCTCATGTTCTTTCACAGGACAGTTGACGTGGCTCTTTTTCTCTTTACTGCATCATAAATCTTGGCAAGGGCATTCAGTGAAGAGGAACAGCCTGTGGAAGGAATCCTGGCTCAGAGATGCCAGAGAAGATGAAAGAGCTGATAGGAGCCTGGCTGGTGTCTTCAGGGAAATTGTCCTCAGCCTTCTGAGGCTTGGTGAGGCTTAGAAGAGAACACTCCCTAAGTTAATGGTCCATTCACAGGGTCACTTCTCAACACAGATAAGTTTTGGAATTTGGAAGGGTTAGACTAAGAAAAACTAGAGCAACCCCTATGTACCTACTATCACAAGGAATCTTTCTATGTATTTGACTAGCATGCTAAAGCTGAGCAAGATGACACCTGAAGACAAATCCAGAAGGTTGGACTCCACCAGGAACAATGTTAATTTCTACCATTGCTTGCTATTACCTTGGGGATCAGGAAATCCAGCATGCTTACTTGTAATTTTTTTTTTCACTCCTTGGGTGCCCAGCTCCCAAATAAATACATGGAGACTTATTCTTATTTATGAATGCCCGGCCTTAGCTTTGTTTGTTTCTATCCAGTTTTTCTAACTTAAATTATTCTGTTTCTCTTTAACTACATTTTACCTCTGGGCTTTTAATCTTTCTTTATTGTGTATATCTATCTTTCTTTTCTTCTTACTCCAGGGCTAGCTGTGTGGCTGGGTGGCTCGCCTGTGGCATCCTCCTCTCCTCCTTTTTTTGCTCCTCTCTTCTTGCTCTCTTCCCTAGATTTTTCCTCTTATATATCTCTCTGCCCACCAACCCACCTATTTCTCTCTCCTGCCTCGCTATTGGCCATTCAGCTCTTCAATAGACCAATCAGGTGTTTTAGGCAGGCAAAGTAACACAGCTTCACAGAGTTAACAAATGCAACATAAAAGAAAGCAACACATCTTTGCATCATCAAACAAATGTTCCACAGCATAACTGAATGTAACACTTCTTAAACTAATATTCCACAACACTTACTCTGCTGTTGTTACACATGGAATGTTTATGTACATTCAGGATCAAATCCAAGTGGGATGGTATAAGGGGTCAGGGGCTTTTGGAGACGATTGCTGTTAGGTTATGATGGGTTTCCCACTGTGAGATTCCTGTCCTCATTGACCTCATGCTCTCAGAATCTCTACCTCCCTCTCTCTGTCTCTTTCTCTCTATCTATTCCTCATTCCTTCCCCACTTTTCTTTCTCCATCTTTACATTTCTTTCCAGGGAATAAGGAAGGATTATATGAACACACAGAGGTGTCTGCTCACCAAGATGAGAGCTCATCCTAGTAAATAAGTCTGCCTATACATTGACCTTGATTCTTTAGACCTACAAGAAACCAATGTATGTTGTTTAAGTTACTCCAATAATGATATTTGTTATAATAGTCTGTCCTGAGTAACACATCTTTTAAGTTCTTTGCTAAGTGTAAGGGTTCACTTTAATCTTTCTTCTAGTTTGTTACTCCATGAGCAAAATGGTTTTATTGGATCAAACTCTAGGATGCCTTTTACTTATAATGACCCCCAAACAACATTTTCATTTCCCTCCATATAGACCACACTTCAGGGTGGTCTGTGGGTGATGTTCTGGAGGAGGGGATCAGGGAATAGTTAACGCAGGACCCTTTAAATAAGAGGACTGTGGGGAGTAGAGCTGGTGATAAACACAGAGAAAAAGACAAGGGTTCACCCTCATTCCATAGCAGGAGGATGTTTGTATGTATTTTTTGACTAACATCTCAGAAGTTATGAGAGGCATACCTCATTTTAAAGAAACTTTTAAAAAGCCAAATAATAGGTAAAATATTTAAGCATAAAAAATGGAAAATCGAAGAGCTAGCCTGATGGTGAGTTTCCTTTAAAACCAAACAAAAAATAAATAAAATGATTAAGGAAACTATGAAGAAAGGAGAAATTAGTTAGGAATTCAAACAAAAGGATGATTTCCACAGGCCAACTGCAACATAAAATTTTCTCCAAAGGACCATGCAAAATACACATCTATTTATTCAACAGACACATGTTGAGTACCTGGAATATCATAGGCATAATTTTAGATACTAGATATATGACTCATATATAGATATATATGCACATGGGTCTCCCATAATACTAATCAAAATACAACTTTCCATTATTCATTACAAAGGCAAGCTTTTTTTATGCCTCATGTACTTGAGACAAATACATGATACAGTGAACTTTCAGGACAGATGTAGCATTTAATGATATTCTAACATAAAAAGAATCCCCCAACCTACATGAGGCAATTGTACTCTGAAAAAATAATAATTTGTAACTAAATCAATTAATATTTTATTATGAGAATCATAGAGGAATCTAATAGCAGACAAAAGTTCCAAGAAGGACATTTCTATCTCATTCATTGAAGTAAAAGACTATTTTAGGTAAGGAGACCTTAGAGTAATACAAAGAGTAGAGAGAGAAAAACAGAGAGAGCATAGCCTTATAGATTAGTAAGAAAATATAGATATTTAAATGACGACTACCTTTGCAAATATGCTAAAGCTTAGTTTAGTAGGGATGTATGCATACAGTGCAGTGAAAGAAATACAATAATCTGTCAGGCACAGGCAGAACTACAGGATGTCGGCAGCATCTGCATGAAGAACCCATGGGTGCTTAGATTATCAAGCCCAGATGGCATGGAGAGGTGGCTCAGTGGTTAAGAACATGGGCTGCTCTTCTGGAGGACCAAGGTTCACTTCCCAGCATCCACATGGTGGCTCACAACTGTCTATAACACAGACCATAGCTGATGTAAACTCTCCATACTTATGAGAAATTCAAGGACAGAGACATGGAGGTGATGTAACAGGTGCCACTCAGTGAATGACGGGGCCAATTTACAGGCCTAAATTTGTCTTTAGGTCTTTCCTGACCATATAAGTTGCCAACTGCATATGTGCATCAACACCTACCTATAAGGTACTTATAGTACTGCTAGCGTGAAGGAGTCCTAGTCATTGCAGGGAATCAGAATTCATTATCACTGCTTGGAAACTTCATAGAGAAATGCAATATGTGAGTTACACACACACACACACACACACAGAAACTTCATAGAGAAACGCAATATGTGAGTTACACACACACACACACACACACACACACACACACACACACACACACACACAGAGGGAGAGAGAAAGGTTAGCAAAGAAGTAAACATTCCTCTCTATTTGCTCCCAAATTTATCTCATATACTTTCTTGCCTGTAATCACCAATTAGAAAAAGGGGGGATTCAGTTAGAAAGCTCACAAAAACAGCAAGCAGCTAGGACCCTGTCAAGAGCTAATTCGAAATTGCAGGGAGTAACAATAGCGTCACCATCTGCCTGTCCAGATATCACTGAAGCTGGGCACTTGATGCTATTATACAGATAGATTATCCAGAACTCCCAGGTCCGTCTTCCCCTCCTGAGCAATTAAGGACAACAGGGTTTCAGACTCTCACAATGCTCTGCTCCCAGAGGCCCATAGACAGCTTCAGCATGCCTTGCAGGTGCTCCAAAAATTATCCTAGACAAGGAAAGAGGAGAAATGAAGGAGATTAATTTGCAGATGAAGACCCATAAGCATGAGGAGATTAAATCACTTGCCCTGGAGTCCCATGGAGAGACTAAAAGGAAGGGGCTCCTAATTTCTCCGGCTCTGGGCTCTGTTCAGCCACTTCAGAAGACCTTCAGAGGAGGGGAAAATAGCACTCCCATGGAGAGGTGTGCAGCCCCTCATTACAGCATTGATGCTTATTATCACTTCCCCTAGAGCCCCTGAGCACACAGGCTGGAGAATTGCTTGACCCTTGTTAACCCTTTCATCTCTGGGCTTCAGGACTTCATTTACCAATCCTTTGTACAGGTAGCAGGACACTAGATTTAGGAATCCCTTAAGTATCAAACTGAGATGAGAAATACAGTGAACCAGCAAGGAGAATACGGGCAATTGCATGACTAGTTGATGGTTTGTTGTTTCACCCTCTGTTGGGAACATATGCAGGCCAATAAAAGCTTAATAAACAGTCCTGTGGTAGGGGAGATACAGGAAGACTCTGAATGTGCTGACTAATTTCCACAGCAAACTCCTCAAATTATTTTAATCAAGAAGGGGTCATGTTGATTATAAATCTCTAAGACTTAACAAATGGCTCTTGGGAGCCAGAAGTCCCACTCCACGATGCCAGTGAGAGCCATTATCAGAAGATAGCAGTCTCATTTTCCATGTATCTAACCTCATAGCCCTTTTCTAGATCTAGCCTCAGGTTAAAGCCCAGCAGCACTTGGTGGTGCACAGCAATGTTGCTCAAGAACTCAAATAAGATGACTCCAGCTCAGAGGAGCCCTTCCAATCAACTATGTTTTCTTGATGTCTAGAACTGGTTTTTTTCTGTTTTTTTTGTTTGTTTGTTTGTTTGTTTTTTCTTTTCATTTCTTAAAAAAAAAAAAAATTCTTCTATGGAATTTTCTCTATCATTTGCAGTTGATCTGTTATTTAACACTTATATATTCAGTACTTTTATATTCATTTCCCATGCTAGATACTAAACTCCTGGAGGGTAGGAATGATTTCTCATTCATCTTTGTATCCTTAAAAGGATCCTTGCCTATGCATTGCACAAAATCAGTACTCAATAAAAATTGAATGAATGAATTATGAAGAATCAAGAATTATCCTGGGATGCTTATGGATTGAGAATAATTCAGTGTTTTTCCCCAAATGAGAAACTTTGAGATGTTAATTACTTACAGTATGACTTGAATAAATGAACACAAGTTGCCCGCCTTATTGAACATATATCCCTTTCCAAAGGAAAGCAATGGAAGGTATTTTCATGGAGATAACCACCAGATGATTCTTATGTGAATGTGAGTGTTCCACAATCTGTGCTCTTGTCGGATTGGAGATGTTTCTATCCTTCTGATGTGTGTCCTTCTTTTGGCTAACACCTGTCTGCTGGTTAAATGCCAACAGAACAAGACCAGATAATGGTTTAGCCCTAGTGTTGGCCAGAACAAACATTCCAATGCCTCTGGCTAACAGATGCAGATGAGGGTGTGGGCTAGAAGATTTGGGAATATTTAAAGTTTTCTCATCCTCCCATGTTCATGTGGCACTGGATACAGGGCCAGCTTCAAAGTAAACAAATACATAGATTTATGTCTCTTCATAAAATGGCATTGTGTTTGCATATGACCCCTACAATCTCCTGCTCAATTTCAAACCATTACTTACAGTATGACTCACTCTACCATGTAAACACTCTAGTATATAGTGGTTAACTATAGTGTTTAGGGGATAATAACAAGGAAAACCTGCATGTGCCTGCATAGTTTACACAAAACATTCAGAAAATTTGTTCCATCTAGAGCTGTTTGAGCCCTTAGACACAGGATCTGTGTACACAAACGCAGAATATGTGATACAATTAAAGGTTTTATAATATTCCTTACTTTTACTATAACATTTTCAAGATATACATGTTCAATAGAAAGCATATTTACCTCTATTATTTTTTCACTTGTATGTGTGTGTGTGTATTCAGATATATGTGTGCGTGGACCTCTATTTATTTTTTACTAGCATGTATATATATATATATTCAGGCATGTGTGTGCATAGCTGCACATGCAGATGTCAAGGACACCATCAAGTGTTGTTCCCCTGGGGCTCTGCACCTTTTTATTTAATACAGTCTCTCATTGGCCTCAGATTCTAAGTTGACTATGCCAGCTGGCCTATCTCTATTACCCTAGTTCTGGGATTACAAGTGTACATGCCTTAATGCCATCATACCTGGCTTTTTTACATGGGTTCAAAGGATGATACTTATGTCCTTGTTCTTATAAGGCAAATATTTTACCAACCGAGCCATCTCCCAAGACCTTTATTTGTATTATGACATGATTTTGAGGTAGAAGTAAAAGAATTATGATGTTATAAAAAGTGTTAAAATATTAAGGGACTGTAAGTCAAGTATGGTTTGCAGGTAGAAAAGCAATATAATATGATTGACATCACAATGTTTCTGCTGGCACAGTTTTTCTCTGGACAGTCTACTAAATTATTTTAACGTTCAAAATTGAAGCTATTACAGTTATACGTTTTAGCCATTATTTTGATTTAAGCTCTATCAGATGTTTTTGTTTTTCGGTTGTTGTTTTTTTTTTTTTCTTAGAAAAAATATCTGGAAGTTGTGGCATGAAAGTATTTGATTTCTGCTTATATTTAACCATATTTCCCTATCTCAAAAAGTATAATATACAGTCTGCTTTGAATCTTTATAGTTCATCGTGCTTCAAATTCCAAAAACATTTGTGTTTTTGGTAAGTAGTCTGTCACTGCTTCCACGTGTGTTTCTCTCTGCACGTGTGTTCCATCTCTGTCCTCCCCTTCCCTTTGTGTCAAGCCATGTCAGTTCCAAACGTCGAGTTGTGATATGGAAGCAAAAGGTATTTGAATATTCAAAAGCTTTAGTGAAGTTGACAGTGGCTATCCCCAGAAAGACTTCCTAGACAAGAAAAAGCAGAGAATACATGCAGATACTCAGTAGTGCAAACACAATGTCATGCTGCTCTACTATAGAGATAGTTTTGTTGATGTGTGCTGTGAGATAATGAGCTAATATTGATGGAGGAGTCTGATGAAGAACATTGGCTAGACTTCTAGAAACTGTGAAACAGAGCTCAATAGTGAATACAGCATATGTCTCAAAGTAGTGAGGGCATCCTGATGACTACTACTCATGCAAGTACTGTGTATGGCAAGCCAGTTTATATGTTTTTCATACACTTCAGCATTCTTAAACAAAACTATTATTTTTAACATGAAATTTATTCTTTTCACTTGGATTTTAGATTGGAGACGGAGGTCAGGGAGATTAAGAAATGTGTCTAATGTTGCACAATGGATAAACAATGGAATTAATCTACAATCATGTCTCTCAGGGAGACCATATTAACACTTCCTGAACACTTTCTCTTCTATTTTTTATGCATGATGTGACTGGTGTGTCATTCTCTGCATTGTCTATGGTCTCTCCAACCTCTCCACTTGTAGCTATTCTGGTTAGTTTTTTGACACAAACCCAGACATACCTTGGAAGATTTGAATCACAGTGGAGGAATTGTGTCCATCAGATTGGCCTGCGGACATGCCTATGGGACATTTTCTTGAATACTATTCAATGGAGGTGGACCCAGCCCACTGTGCATGGTACCATCCCTGGGCAGGTGGGCCTAGGCTCTCCAAAAAAGGTAGATGAACAAGCCAAAGGAAGCAAGCCAGTAAGCAGTGTCCCTTCATTGTCTCTGCTTCAGTTTCTGCCTCCAGGTTCCTGCCTTGGCTTTCCTCCATGGACCTTAGCCAGCAAGCCATGTAAATCCTTTCTTCCCCCTTGTTGTTTTGGTCATTGTATTTATGTCAGCAACAAAACTCAAACTAGGATGTCATCCTTTAAATTCCCAAAGTGTTCCTCTGGGTTTATCAGTGGAGTAATCTGGATTGAAAGACCACAGTAGATATGATACACAAACTGGGTAATCACAATTCCTCATCAACCTTAGAACAGCAATTAGATCTGGAATGAGCATATGGCCCAAAGAGACTAAGAAGTTGTTTGGAAAGGATGAACATAGGAAGATGAAAAGCACCTTATTGCTTTGTAACTCACGTTGGTATTTAATTATGGTTGGAACAATATTGAGAGGTTGGAACAATATTAAGAGGTGATTCGGCCATGACATCTTTGTCATTATGGGTGGGATTGCTGTCACTATAAAAGGATTATTTAGCCGGTGGTGGTGGCACACGCCTTTAATCCCAGTACTCTAGAGGCAGAGACAGGTGGATCTTTGTGAATTCAAGGCCAGCCTGGTCTCCAAACCGAGTTTCAGGAAAGGAGCAAAGCTACACAGAGAAACTGTGTCACAAAAAACAAAAAAACAAAAAACAAACAAACAAAAAGGATGATTTAAACCTTCACATGGGTACTCCTTGTACCCACTCCATGTGATAATATAGTGAGAAAGCCCTTACTAGATACTGGAACCTTGATAACGAAATTTTTCAAGCTTCAAGGAGCATCAGTAAGTTTCTGTTTATTATAATTTACCTCATTTCACATATCTTATATTAGTGACAACATTAAAAATTACATTCTGGAAATTATGGCATTCAAATACCAAACAACCTGGAATTGTGCACCATTTTTCAGTCTGTAAAAATCTGTGTAACAATTATATGCACACAAATTAAAAGCAAAACTAAGAGAGGATGAAGGAAGCTGGAGATATGAATTGAGGCCCTGGGTCCAACTATACCTGAATGGGGTACATCCTATGCTGTTGGGTCATTGAAACCAAAAATGATGTTGAAGTGTGTGAACTACTTCTCCATTTTCTAACAACTTTTTCTTATTTTTTTCTTACTTCTGCGTGAACATCTTCTATGCCCCATCTTAAGGTAGTGCTCCATGCCTCTATTGTTGCTATGCCCCTTTGTTCAATTCTTCTAGAAATTACCAGCTTGCTTATACCACAGATCTTCCACTGGCTTCCCTGCTGTGTTTATTTCAACAGGGAGAACAAAACTACTTTACACTTAGCTGGAGATGAATGATTGCCCATTCTACTATGGTACAAGTTCCAACAAGAGATGATTGGAGCTCGTAACCTAATATTTGCTTGTTGCTTCTTTGGATAATCAAATTAGAAACATGTTAATTACAGCTCTACGTCTGATAGGGGCCCAAGGAGAGGTGGTTATACTGAGCCCATCATAGTGCTTCCTGGACTCCCACCACATTCCACAGCCTACTACCTCAGTGTTCAGTATCTCAAGATCTCCTTTCTAGATCAATCTAGACTAGTTAAAAGGGAGGTTTATTTTGTGGGGTAACTTACAAATGAAGGGGTAGGTTACAGGGTCTGGCAAGGGTATAGCGCAGTCCGGCGGTGTTCTCTGGAGAACTCTGCTCGGTCTACCTCCTGCGTCCAGAGTCCGGGAACCAAGAGAGTGAGTACTTCCCGATCCTTCGTCTTCCGCTTCCTCCTCCTTAAAATTGCTTCCTGCTGGGTATGGGCGAAGTTATCTTTATTCTGAAAAGAAAAATTTTGGGTTAATTGACAAATTCTAGGAAAGATAACTATATTCTTTGTTATCCATAATGCCAAAGTTCAGGGTTTATCTCAAGTCCTTATTCAAGCAGTCTTTGAAACTGGATCATCTCAGCTAGCCATCTCAGAATTGCTCTAAGCACTTTGTAGTCCAAAGCTGATCTGTAGATGATGTTTGTCAGCTTAGTGATATTATTTTCCACGTGGAAAATACTTCAAAGACCTACAGAATATGGCATTTAAAATACTTTTAAAATTTAGACTTTCTGGACAATGAGACATGTCTGCTCCTGGCAGCACCGATTTACTTCAGAGAGGAGAATGGGCATTGAAGACACTTCATATCTTATCTTCACCTTGGCAAAAATAGCCATTTGGGCAAGAAACTGTTCTTGCCTGGACTGCTCGATCAACTGGACATGCAGGACCCATAGAAAGGTGACCAATGAACTTTGCTTGACAAAATGGTCCTTCAGGTTCCTGCTTCACAGAGGAAACTGCCAGACATTCTACAGGACACTGAGAGAAGTGACCAAGAGACTCTAGCCCTGTGGGCTGAAGACAAATGCCCCAACATTACAAAGGAACATTAGGTGACTGTCCAGGCTGCCAGCTGTCTCTGTCTACCCTGCAAGACTCCCGAAAGTTGCTTGCATCCTTCTCCTGTTTCTCAGGTAATATTATATCCTTCTGAGGTCTTTGATGTGGTTGAAGACTAGATAGTTATAATTTCCTCAGTTATGATACAAGATAAGTTACATATAAAACCTTAGACTCACAAATATAAGATAGATAGGATATCTTCTTTAATATTGTAACTGTAATTCTTGCTAGATAATTGTTTTGTTATATGTAATTGTACTATGTAAAAGTTAAAACCTTCCTTTAAAAAAAAGAAAAGGGGAAGTGCTGTGGATATCGCTCTGTGTAAATAAAGTTCTGATTGGCCAGTGGTCAGGCAGGAAGTATAGGTGGGACAAGAGAGAAGAGAATTCTGGGAAGTAGAAGGTTGGGGGGAGACACCGCCAGCCGCAGCCATGAAAAGCAACATGTAAAGACACTGGTAAGCCACAAGCCATGTGGCAAAGTATAGACTAATAGAAATGGGTTAATTTAAGATAGAAAAGGTAGATAACAAGCAGCCTGCTACGGCCATACAGTTTGTAAGCAATATAAGTTTTTGTGTGCTTTCTTGGTTGGGTCTGAGCGACTGTGGGACTGGTGGGTAAGAGAGATTTGTCCTGACAGGGCCAGACTATGCCACCTTTTAGTAATATTTAATATGTCCCCCAACCCTCTGTGAGGAACAACCTTCTTACTTTGCTTCTGTGATGTTACTCTCTGTTAGCATCTCATTTATGTCCTTCACTTCCTCCCTTTGTCCCTTAAATGCCATATTCTCCAGGACGCTGTGCTTAATCATATGCATTTTAGAGTCCAGCCAGCCAGAGTCTTCCTGACCACTCACAGCCATCCCTAAGTCTTCCTACCCAACTCAGGCGCATTTGAATGAGCAAGCAAATGTATCTCCTGTTCAGAGGAAGGAACAGTTCAACTATGGCTTGCTTATTTCATTTTGCTTTGGTTTAAACCAATTGAGTACTTCACAGTAAATATAAACACAGTCCCCAGTTTGAATGCACTTATTTCCTTCTTTACTTGACATTTGCTTCTTAAGGGGGAACCTCCTCATATTGCACAGTTACATTTGTTTCTGAGGACATATGATAGTCTATGCCTGCTTTTCTGCACATACAATTTCAAATTATTATAAGTATTTATCTATACATTGTTTTCTACTGATTGAAATTTCCTTGATGAAGAATTTGGAAATTTTCATGGAGGAGGAGACAGTCTGCTGGCAGTTGTAATGCTGTATCTCCTGGCTTCACAAATTTCTCTTAATACTTGCAGACCTCAGAATACTGAAAAACTGGCCAGTTAGCTGAATGTAGTCGGTACTCTCCCTGGCCTGCCTTGACAGTCTTGTAGTGTAGGATCCAAGCTACTGTCATCTAACCAATCTTGGTCACTTTCCCAAGACCTAATGAACATTACTTGATGCTTAGAGGCTTCTAACCAAGAGATTAGAAGACAGCCGGCATCTGAGAACATTAGGTGGCGCTTTCTATTTCTCTGCTTCTTGACTTTCAAAATAGTTGCCCAGCACTGCCCCCCCCCACTGAAATTGATGAGAAGTCTCATCCATATTGATTCTTCTTGATGTTAGCCACAGGTATATCTATCATCTCTCTTTTTTTTTCATATAAAAACTTTCTTAAATTATCCTTTCTGTATGATTAAATTATGCTGTTATCTTGTTCCAAAGAAATTTTTGTAAATCATGATTTTTCACCATTTACTGCACCAAGAAACTTCTCTGATGAGGTCTGGAATCTCTACTAACCTATGAGTATACTTAAATGAATCTACATGACAATTTGATACTGTGTTTATTTAGTAAAAAAAAAAAATTGAAGTAGTTTCACCACTGGGACCTTTGAGTTTCCCAACCATAGCTATTGACCAGATCTGCTGTTCTGCCATGCCAGTGTGAATAGAATAATTGTCAGTGGACTGCTCAACCACAAATGAGACATCAATATCCTGCCTCTTTCCCAGGCTGAGGGATCATAATGGAAGAGAGGTCTGAAAGATTGTAGGAACAGTGGTTGGAGTGTCTTCTGAAAATGACAGGACCACTATGCTCATGAAGTCACTGCAACTGGGGTTATCTGTCTAAGACAAGATCAAGCCAGGCACCATTCTAACATGGATTAGGAAAAGTTCCATGAGCTCTGGCCCCTAACTAAAGAGCTATGGGGAGGTAGTGTCCTCCGAAAGAGGAAGAATCAGTTATCTTTAAGGTTATGGTTCTTGGTAAGTCAATACTGTTCCAGTGAATGGCCCTACACTCAAACATATATTGACAACAGAAATAGGAGTAGATGGATTGTTGAATTAAAAAAAAAATAGAGGGCACAAAGTTGGTAGTTGGATAGGATTGACTGGGAAGACCTAATGAAGGAGTTAGGGTGATATGATCAAAATACATCCTATGAAACTCTCCAATGGATAAAAATTCCTAAAAATAAAAATGTTAAAAAAATGATTTTCATGGTATTTTCAATTGGTGGTACTTTTAAAAGTCTATTATCTGTCCTGAATAGAAATAGTTTAGAGGTAACATTTGTAGATTTAACAGTAAATATAAATGGCACTTACAGGGAGTTTTGGAAAATACGACTAAAATAAGAAGAAAATTTAAAACTCAATGCAATGGTCAATATTTTCATTCTGCAGACTGAAAGCTGTTATTCTTGCAACCACTCAATGGCCATAAAGGAACATTATCTGTGTCTACAACTTCTAAGGAATTTTCCTTAGAACAGTCAATTCAATGAACAAGTCACTACCTCTTTCTTTAAGAACATTCTAAATGAGACAGTTTGTTAATGTATAGGAAGAAACATTGGGCTAATGGGAAATCTATGGTATATGGAAAACCTGAACCAAAAATGTATAAGAGATGGGCCTGATGTGTGCAGGAGCCAGATGAAGGGGCAGTCCTCATTAAGTTTGGGTACCACAAGGCATTCTAAGCTCCATTACTCTTCTTTAAATATCTTCTCTCTTAACTTGGAAATTAAAGGAAGAGTCCAGTCACAGCCATCTGCAGTAGCATACCAAAGTCATGTGAAAATAAAAATAGCTTCTTGCACCATCATATTCTATATAGAGTTAAGGTGGAAATGTGTGCACTTACATACACTACTCAATAGGATGCAGAGTTCCCAGGTCTTCAAAACAAAAGCCAGGATTCAGAGAAATGCTGTGCTTGTCTTCGGGAGAGTGTTTCCAATTTGACACTGAAGCTGCAAGCTACTGTCATCTTGTTTGATGAACATATTGGTTAGAAATTTTGAGAAGGATTCTAGAGCAACTTTCTCCCCAGAGGCTGTTGAGACAGCAAGCAGTCTCCTCATTTGCCAATGGAGGAGAAGGTAGTTTTAGGAGGAGGCTATAAGTGCAGGCTTAAACTTTAGACATTGATTTATCACCTATTGCTCCTGATGCATCCAAGTATACCTGATCACAACTGTACACTTCTGACTTTATAATTCCAGTTTTCTTCTGGAAGGTCATTCATTCCTCACAGTCTCAAGAATATAGAGAAAGGCTCTTAATATACACGTTTAATAAACATATTTTCCTATAGCTGAAAGTTTCCTGTGTCCCGCCCAGTCCACAGCAACTGAGACCCAAGTAAATACACAAAGTCTTATGTTAATTAAAACTGCTCAGCCATTAGTTCAGGCTTGCAACAGACTAGCTCTTACACTTAAACTCAGCCCATTTCTGTTCATCTATATGTTGCCACATGTTCCGTGGCTTTACCTGTGTGCCATTACATGCTGCTCCCTGGATGGCAGGATGGCATCTCCTGACTCAGCCTTCCTCATCCCAGAATTCTCCTCGTCTGCTTATCCCACCTATCCTTCCTGCCTGGCTACTGACCAATCAACATTTTATTTATCAACCAATCAGAGCAACACATATTTACAGCATATAGAACATCCCACAGCATTTTTTTAGTCTTAGAATACTTTTATGTCTACAAGAAGGTTGCCAAGAAAAAAGAGATCCCATAGACCCAAGTGCATGCTATTTTAGTATAAACACATGCATAACTGGGGTGTATTTATCAGAAATAATAAGCAGGTATTTATGCATTAGTGTTACTACTGCAGATTCTTAATGTGGAGCCTCTGTTCTTCCTATTCCACATTTTCTACTCCCAAATCCCATGAAGATCCCCATGTCTCATGGCCTTTCTGTCTCCTGTGGCTTCTCTCAGATGTCACAGTTTTACAGACTTCCCTTGTTTTTAATATCCTAAACAGTTTTGAGGAATACTGCCAAGTACTTTGCTTGATGTCCCATTTCTATAGTGTACTTTTCATGAGCCTGGGGTTATGGTTTTTTAAGAGGTAAATGACAGAGGCAAAGAGCCATTCTTGTTACACTCTGTCACTCTCTAACAGGGGTACATATTGTCAACATTACTTCTCACAGCTGACTTGAACCTTGATCATCTGGCTAAGACAGCATTCCCAGGTCTCTTTTCCTCGCTATACATATGCAGATCTTTGAGGGAATTCACCACCCGCCACTGATACTTACAATGTCTTCCCACATGCCTCAAAGACATTGTCTGCATATATTACTTAAAATTCAAAATGATGCATGGATATAGGTACATATGTGTAAGAGAGAAGAGAACATTTAAGTTCTATTTTTTAGCAAATTTCAATGCTTCACTACAATATTATTAACTGTACTCACCATGTAGTACATTAGTTCTCAAGAATTTATCTTATAACTAAACTTGTCAACCATTTAATCAATACCTCCCCATGAAACACTTATCCTACTTATTGCTTTATGAGTTTGAATTTTTCAGACTCACATTTAAGTAAGATACTAGTGTTTTTGTCTTGCTCTAACTTGTCACTTGGGATGTTGCCCCTTCAGTTTACACAGTTTGTATGTGTAAAATGGCAGTACTTCCTCTTTTTGATTGGGCAGTATTCTATTGTATATGTATATAATATACATATATGTGTATATCTACACACAATGATTTATTATTTATTTGACATGAACTCTTTAGTAGTTTCTATAGTTTTGGCTATTACAACTAGTACTACAAATAAACATAAGGAGATGAACCCAGAAACAAGAATCTGGAATTGTTTGATAGTCCTCATTTGACTTTTCTTAGGTACTTTAATATTGTTTTCAGAGTAGCTAGAGTAATTTGTATTTTAAATGGCACCATGTTTGTTATGTTTTGGGGAACACAATCTTAACAGTGATAAGCATACTGTGGTTTTGATTTGAATGTTTTTGATGACTAGTGAGTGACCTGAGACCTTTTGGCATAACTATTTACTATGTATCTGTCCTTTTGAAAAGACGTTAATCCAGATACTTTGTCATTTAAAAAAATATTTATACCATATATCTCTTATTAAGAATTTCATATACATACACAATGTATTTTTGTCACATCTGTCCTGATGCCCAACTTTCCCCAGGCTTTCTCACCTCCCCCCTTATATTTTATTTATTTGTAATCTACTGATACCCATATGTTAGTTAGTGCTACCCATATGTGCATGGGTGTAGGGTCATGCATGGGTGCACTGGCTACTGAGGAGAAGCCACACCTCTGAAGGAACCACACTCTCCCCTTCTCAGCAGCAATCAACTGTGAATAGTGCTAATGTAGGGACAGGGCTCACATGTGTGAGTTCCTTGTATATTGGGGCATTAGGTCCTTATCAGGTAAATGGTTTATATGTATGTCCCTCACTTCTGTAGATTCTCCTTCCATTTTGTTGTTCCTTTCTTTTGCAAGCAAATTTTCATTTTTATGTAGCTCTTGGGATTTGGTTTTGATGCATATAGTTTGAGAATCTATTTTTATGTTGCTAAAATTAATGGCAACAAGCTTGTCACTGAATATTCTTCTAAAAGTTTTATCACTTTACTTGTTACATATGAACCATTCATTTATTTCAAGTTAATTTTTCTTGGTAGTATGAAACTTAACTCTAAATTCATGCTTTCATATATGAAAATCCAATTTTTATATTTATTTTGTATCTTTGGAATTTTTGTAAAATAATACCTGATTATAAATGCATGTATTTATTTGAAGGGGTTTTATTTCTATTTTGTTTATCTCTGTGTCTTGTTTTGTGTCAGTATGTACTGAGTTAACTACTCAATATTTGCTATATCATTTAAAATTAAGAAACATATTCAGCTTTGACTATTCATATCCTGTGGCTATTTGAATTTCTATATGAATTTTAAGATTATTCTTTCCTTTTCTGTGAAAACTATCTCTGACATTTTGAAAAAAAATTTTTAGGTACTATGGACATTTTAAGAATAATAAATTTTCTAATACATTAAGATGGATAACATTGATTTACATCTTAAATTTCTTTAAATGTCTAATTGTTTTCATTGTAGAGTTGTTTCACTTCTCTGAATCAATATGTTTCTAAATATTTTACTTGTTATGATACTAACATAACTACTATTTTCAACTTCTTTTTTTTAGAGAGTGCATTGATAGTAAGTAGAATTGCAACTGAGTTCTGTATATTGATTTTGTTTCTGAAATTCCACTGAATTGATTTACTAGCTCTGGCAGCTTTGAAGAACTATTTGGACCACGCTGTCTGCAAACAGATATCTGGGCGCTGTGCTTGTTGAAACAGAAATGCAACGACTTCAAGCCCCTCTCATCTGATGGTAAGAAAAATATGTCTCTTACTCTTGCATATAAGCATATCTATAAATATTTTTATATGTAACCATATGTGTCTACATTAAGCAAAATGTGAATGCACACCAACATCCCAGTCTTTAATCCAGTACCACAAGAACCATCCTAGCTCTCCCTCATTGCCTATCTCAAGTTCCAACATGAACAGTGCTAAAAATCTCCCCCTTCTGCCAACTTCAGCACACATGATAGTGTTTTCACTTTTACTAATCCATATATTCATGTGAAGCAGCACTATCACTATAAAAGCTAATTTAAGTACAACTTGTTTGGCTTTTAACCTTACAGTGTATACTTGTTTTTTCTAAGTTACTTAGATCTTCAGTTCTCCAATCTCCTAAAATAAGTTTATTTCATACATTTGCAACATAGTTATTTTTTTTATTTTAAATTCTATAATGAAATTCTCCAACTTCCCAAATCTTAAAATCTTAAAATTTGCATGAGATTCAGTATTTATTTCTAAAAAAATCTCTGTAAGTTTTAACAAACTAATAATAAGGTCACTTATTGATCACTGCAGTACTATGAAGAATAACTTCACTATCCTAAGACATCTCACATTTCAGGCTGGAGAGATGGCTCAGCCATTAAAGGCTAGACTCACAAGCAAAAACATATATATATGTGTGTGTGTGTGTGTGTGTGTGTGTGTGTGTGTGTGTGTGTGTTATATATATATAATCCCACATTTCATCTGTTCAAATCTCCTCTGGTCTATAGTTCTGCTAATTACCAAGTTCATTATCAGCTGTGTAATTTTGCCTTTTCCAGAATGTTATATAATTAGAAAACACAACATGTAGGACTTTTAGATTGGTTTGTTTCACTTAGTAATACACATTTAGGTTATGCTCATTACTGTATTCTGTATGGAAGCAACAGAGCTCACTTATCTGTTAAAGGTCATCTTTGTTGATTTCACTTTCCAGTGACTATAACCCATGATTATTGTAATTCTTGCACATCTTCCATCTAACAGACATTACATTGCATTGCTGCGCCACTGGTGCAGTAGTTAGTATAGGAGTGTGCCATTCCACCTTCAGCCTCCAGCTAGCCATCAAAATCACCACAAATGCGTTTCTCCTGGGTTATGGCTCCAATTTCTTTGGTTCCTGGTAACTGGATCTCAGCTGTGACTCTGTATTCACATATCTCTCTAGATTTCAGGGGGAAAGCTTGCCTAGAGATGTCCAATGGTTCTCAGAATCATTATTAATATTTTAGATATATAGTTTGTATTATTATAAAAAAGGGGGAATAACAATATACAAGCTCCATATGAGTCACAGTTGAAACCATACATCTATTATTTATTGTATTTTATCTGTCAAACTCTGTGATGTTCCTAATTTGGCATTATTTTCCAACAGAAGCAAAGCTGTGTTGAGTCATGGTCATATCAAATCCTGTAATAATCACTGTAATCTGGACCAGTGAGAGAAAACTCACTAGCATTGCTACTCATAAGTACTACAAGCTAGGAAAAATCCAACTGCCACTGAATACAAATGAGGACTCCCTCTCAAGATGGAACTTATAAAGTGAGAGTTCAGAATAAATTTAAAAGCACAATATATAGAAAAGAAATCAAAAAACACAAAAAGAGCATACTAAATGATTTCATTTACTAGTACCTTGAGAACAGGTAGAACTAAGGTATAAGGTAGGAAAATGTGGTTACCTGATACATAAAGGGCATGAGTTGGTACGTGGGCATAAACAGCTGGTTTTTTTGAACAATATAAAACAATAGATAAATAAATAAATTAAATAAATAAATCTGAATATTTTGGAGTAGATCTCTTGTATATATATTACATTTCACTAGCATGTTATAAGCATCATAAATAACTAGCAATCTTTGTTAGGTTTTGGAAGCAATATGTATAAAAACACTTGCATGATCCAAACACTACAGTGATACAGTTATTTACAATCATCATCATAAGCATTATAACATCTACATATTCTTTACACTTACTCGTATACTGGACGTATTTCCTTACTACATCAGAGATTTTCTTTCTACATCTTTAAATTTATTTTAGAAAAGGAGGTATCTGAATTCTCAATACTTAGACTCTTGTTTTTTTTTTTATTAAATAGGACATTTAAAACCATGAAAATAACTTAAAGCCAAAATTAAAAAAGAAAAAAAAGCTATCAGCATTGCCATATACAAGTACCTCTCTAGCCAAGAGTTCACTACAGGTATAGTCCTTCTGCACATGTGGCTTGTTACCATGAAAATTTGGGTTTGGGAGCATTTTCCCGTACTCTCTGACATCTTCAAAGGGAGAAGAAAGAGGAGAGGAGAAAAGGGGAGAACATGAATAGAGAGCCATAAAATAAGGGGAAAATGTAATTCAGTTATAGTCTCTACAGAGAACATTAAATTATTTGAGACTCTGATTCCTCTCAAAATTACACACACACACACACACACACACACACACACACACACCATACACACACACACACACATACACACACACACACACACACACACATACACACACATACACACACACATACACATACACACACACACACACACACATACACACACACACACACACACACACATACACACACACACACACACATACACACACACACACACACATACACACACACACACACACACACACATACACACATACACACACACACACACACACACACACACACACACACACACACACACACACACACACACACATAACTGAGGAAATATATTAAATTAGAGTAAGCAAAAATAACTCATGATAACAAGTTCCTTTCCCATAGATTTTAATTTAATCAACATGAAAAATCAGGACCTTTCCAGTTGGAAGCAAACAAGGAAATTTTAACTTTTCAGGTTTCCTGGCAATCGCATCTCTTGCTGCCTCTTTTGTATTTTCCTTCCCCAAGCTGGTTTATCAAATCACTCTCAGATGGTCCACTGGAAACATTTCTCTTCATGCACCCTTTGTAGATCAGTCATTGTTGCTGATAACAATACTAACAAGGAGACTTTTCTATAAGCCAGATTTTTATATATTATTTAGGTATCAGATAAAGAACAGCATGACCACAAGTCTGAAAGTTTCTAGGCATTTTAGCTGGCGTGTCTTTCATTATTAGCTTTGCTTCTTTCTAAATAAAATATCTACAGCGTACCACAAAGTCTATTGTTTTCTACTTCTCAGCTTGGAGAATATACAACTTCATTAGACAACTCCAAAAGCTCAACTGATCTTTAGTAAAACCTTAAAAGCTTTCAACAAAGACTGATTGAATATTCCTATTCCTATAACAAGAACCTTTGTGTTCCTGTTATAAAAATCTATAACATTTAGAGGCAATGGACTATGATTTTGATAGACGCCCAGCAGGAGAGCCTGTTTGGGTCCCTGCTCCTGTCAGTCTGCTCTGCTCTACTTGGGAGCTTTGCCCATATACCTGTCCTGACCCTATTTCATCTCGTGTGCAAGGCACATGCAAACACAGCATAGCAATGAGTCTGAAGCTGCAAACTGATATACAGTGTTATTTGCTGATATTGTCTAAATATGGCTTGAAGGTTGGAAAGGGCCTTAAATATCATCTAATTCCAACTGTGTTCAATGACCTTTGAATATTTTACACCAAGCATATAGTTGAATTTTTCAACTAAAAAGAACCAGATGGTTCTGTTTCAGTGTAACTCCCACCGTTTTAACGTAATTAAAACTAGTGTAGATCTATTTGCTTAGAGTTAAATGCAAAAGAAGCCCTTAAGTAATGTTATTTTAGTATCATCTCATTGAATTTGAATTTGTGCATCATAAACCAGTTTCATGGTCACCATTTAACAGGTGCTGAAATTGAGATTCAAACAGTGAGTTTTCCCGGGGGTACATGGGGCAGCTTAGCCAGGATCCCAAACATCAAAGTGCATGCATTTCCATTTTCCTCCCTCCTTCCCCCTCCTGCCTATCCTCCTCATCCCCTCCTATCCCTCTTCTTCTTCCTTTTTTTTTGTTTTTGAAACTGATCCTCTCTTCAAAGCTACTATGAAAAATTCTTAGTAGAAAGTTTTCCTAAGAACATTGAAATTTTCTCACTATCCTCCTCTAAACGTGTTTTTGTCCCTATAAGTGTATTTCTCTATTGACATATAATACTACAAAACACAAGTTCTTAGTGTCATCTCTTCAGCACAGAGCAGAGATGCACTTGACTGATTTTACTTGTAACGAGTCTTTCTCTGTCTAGTGAGCCAGCTCCCAAATAATGACAGGGAGACTTATTGATTATAAAAGCTTGGCCTTAACTTAGGCTTGTTTATAACTATCTCTTATAACTAAAATTAACCCATTTCTATTAATTTACATTCTGTCACATATCACTCATCCTGCTCCCTCTGTGACTCTGCTCATCTCTCTCACATACCTAGATTCCTCTTCCTACTTCCTCTCTCTGCCAAGAAGTCCTCCCTATACCTCCAGTCTAGTTATTGGCTGTTCAGCTTTTTATTAAACCAATCATAGCAATGCAACTTCACATAGTGAACAAATATCCCACATTTCCCCCTTTTTGTCTAAATAAAAAGGAAAGGTTTTAACTCTAACACAGGAAAACTATACACAGTAAAAACAATTATCAAGTAAGAATTATACTCACAATATCCAGTCCATTTGTATTTGGTGAATTCAGAGAAAATATTTCATTATCTATTCTATCTTTTTTGAGTCCAAAATTTTGTGCTTAGTTTATTTTTTATCCTAACTTGTATTGCCAATGCAAAACTATCATTTTAGATCACAAAATATTTTCATAGATAAACAATTTAAGCTATTATGTTTCTCAACTTTATGAATTTTATATCTCTTATGTAAGTTTCTTCTCTGAATTTTTTAACTATAACTATCTGGTCTTCAACCCCATCGAAGACCAGAGAAGGAGATAATACTACTTGAGTAAACAGGAAGTGCAGAGCAAGCAACTTCCAAACTTATAAAAATAACATAGTCAGATGCCTGGACACTCACTCCAAGGTTCCTTTGCAATACTGGAGCACCCATCTTCAGCCTACAGGTCTAGAATATATGACAGACTTTTCTGTGAAGCAGAAAATTTGAAAGACTGTCCTACCTTGTCTTGGTAAAGTTTCTTTTACATCTTACTTATCCAGTTTAGACAGCATACTGTCAGCAGTCAAGCCAAGGGCAGTTTCTTGCCCAAATAGCTAGCTTTGTTACATTGAAAGCAAATGCCTTATGGAAGTCCTTCAATGCCCATCATCCTTTTATGAAGTAAAATGGTACTTCCAGGAGCAGACATGTCTCACTATCATGAAAAACCTTATGTTATTAAAACATTTTAAATGCCATGTTCTATGTTTGAAGAACATCTATCTATTTGAAACGTATCTCTGTTTGAACTTGAAAACATACCTAACATGGCTACAAGTTTGATTGTTAAAGATGACTAACTACTAACGTACCTTTCATTATCCTAAATAGTTCAAGGGTTAAAACTTTACATTATGTTTTTAAATGAGCTGCATAGGTATAATACCTTAAACAAGAATAGAAACATAATACAGCATAACAAAAATAACCTTCATTTTGTATCAAAGTACAAAAATCCATACCAATGTAAAGCATTTGAGACTAGTATTTATTCAAAAGTAGACTCAACAATCTTCCCTTTAATTCCATCCTTTCTATACTATATCCCCTCTTTTTCTCTTCAGAAAGATATCCCTGAATCTAATCTCCTTTGTTCAGCTTTTTTTCCTGACCATTACCAATAACAACTTATAACCAACCCCTCAAAGGACAACAAACATCCATAACACACCAAACAACTAAAAACCACCCATCCTACCTCTTGGGAATGTGGGCATCATATTCTCTAGACTACTTCCTGTTGTCTGTGGGCACTGGCATCTTTAGGGGATCCTGAGAAAATTGGGGTAAGGTTCAAGTCCTGGGAGAGCTAGCTGTATTATTTTTTTGTTTAGTCTGTGTGTGGTGGTAAAGTGTAGAGTTTATCCGAAGTCTTAGCTGTGAGACTGGACCATCTCAGCTAGCAGTTTTGAAGTTGTTCTATATATATATATATATATATATAATTTTGAGGGAAATTGCATCAGAAGCATTCTGAGAGGCTATATCACCTGGGCTACTTGTCTTCATTGGTGTTTGGTCCTTTTTTTATGAAAACACATAAACTTTTATGTCAGCGTCCAATCCCAACCTGTTGAAGGGTCCTTGAAGGGGTAGTGAGGAATTGAGAACTGCTAGATAGAAAAAATATAGACATAGATGAAGAAAAATATAGAAAAACAGCAAAGCTTCAGGAGGGCACTGAGTCACTACCCAGTCACCTTGAGTTTATTCCTAAAGGGCTTTTGATACACTAGCAAGGGGAGAGGCAAAAGACCTCCCCCTTTCAGGATCAAAGTGTAAAATACAAGCAAGTGTAGACACTTTCTGAATTATTTAAACACCTGGTAGCCATGCCTTTGGCCAAAACATCCTATTATGCAGCCTTATGGGGCAAAGCAAGCTCTGACTCTCTAACCTTAAGTCAAAATGTAATTTCAAACACAAGTTGGAATCTTTGTGGGCTCCCATACATTTAAAAGTTTTATATATATATATATAACTATGGAATGTGCGGTGTGCACAGGTCAGTTAAAGATAATTTTGTATTTTTGTTGTTGTTTTATGTTTGAGCAGGTAAAAGGCATCTCTTAATTTTATAAGTTTTTTTTGGACTTTATAACCAAACCTCTATCCATGTTATACAAAAGGATGTCATGTAGTAATAACTCATAAGGACTTCATCATGTCTCATCCAGTCTCAGAGCTGTTCCCATGTCAAGGGATCAGCATATTTGTCAACTGTCCTGTAGTCTTTCTTGGTTTCTTTCTTTGTCTTTAGGTAAGATTTTTTTTCAGGTCCCCCTCCAATCAAATCAAATCTTCATTAATTTTGAAGAGAATCATAACTTTTTGTTTCCTGGGGGGGGGGACATATCCTCTCCCCCAGTGCAACATATTTTCTGACATCCATTTTGAAGTTAAGGCATTTTTAAAATATAAGGTTGTTTTAGTGTAGGAGTTTCCATAGTCCAATGTCTTAGTAGCTATTGTTTTTTGTACATTAGAATTTAAAAAATGCAAAGTCATCAAAGCACCATACAGGATCCCTGTGTGATTCCCATCTTTACGTGGCTTATTATTACTTTTTAATATTACTTTACTTTCTCTTTAAAGACTTTATTATTTTTAAACTATTTTCTTTCTATGTCTGCATATACCTATTTTTTACTCTATCTGTTTAAAGGTTTTCTCAGTCTGGACTGCTTTACTGTATGACTGTAGCATTCTCTGACTGCATGAGGCAAGCCCTAAACTGCCATGTCAGCCACCACATGCCCCAGCTTACTGCCTGGCACTAGCACATGGTGTTAGCAGCTGGCTCCAGCCCACTGGCAGCAGCTGGTAGCTGTGCCTCTGTATACCTCCAAGCACTGGTATTTCCTGAGACACTGCAGGACTAGGAATCCACATCTGGCTCCTTGCCCAGAATTTTTCTTAGCTTTCTCAGGTCCTATGTTTAGATATTCATGCCTCCATGTTGGATGCCTTATGTAATGATTCTTTCATTGTCCTTCCAACCCAGATCCCAAATAATGATACAGAGACCTAATAATTGTAAAAGTTTGGCCTTGACTTAGGTTTGTTTTAAACTAGCTCTTATAACTTTAATTAACCCATTTCTATTAATCTATATTCTGTCAAATACCACCCATTCTGCTTCCTCCATATCTCCTCCTGTCTCTCTCATATACCTAGATTTCTCCTCCTCCTTTCTCTCACTGCCCAGAAGTTCCACCTTTACCTCCTGCCTAGCTATTGGCTGTTCAGCTTTTTATTACACCAGTCATAGCAATTTACCTCATACAGTGTACAAATATCCTACATTTATTGATGGTAGTTTCTTATGTTTTACCAACAATATTTTTAATGTATATGTGTTGTTTAGTAGGCTTTCTTTTGGGCTACCAACCAGCACCCAAATTATGACACAGAGACTTATTATTAGCTATGAATGCTCAGATTTATCTTATGCTTGTTCTAACTAGCTCTTATAACATTTTTTAACCTGTATCTCTTCATCTATATTTTGCCTCAGGGCTTTTTACCTTTCTTTCCTTCTGTATGTCTTACTCCATGTCTGACTGGCTGGTCCTGGGCATCTCCTTCTCTTTCTCCATCCTCTTATTCTTTTTTTTCCTCCTACTTGTTCTCTTTGCCCACCAGCCCTACCTATCCCTGTACTGCCTAGCTATTGGCTGTTCAGCTTTTTCTTAGACCAATCAGGTGCCTTAGGCAGGCAAGGTAAAACAGCAACACATCTTCATATAATTAAACAAATGCAGCATAAACAAATGTAACATATCTTTGTCTAGTTAAACAAATTCAGCATAACGAAATGCAACACAACTTGGGTATTTAATAATTCTATTGATCACTTAAAGTATACAAGAAACTATTGAAAGGAGAAGTTGTCATCAAAATACCAAACAAGGAATGGTGATTTTGTTTGTTTCTTTTGTTTTGTTTTGTTTCTTTTTAATTGCAAGCTCAGCACTTAGGAGATAAAGGAGAAGCAGGAGTCCAGGGTCATTCTCAATTACATAGGATGTTAAAAGCCAGCCAGATTTACATGAGACCTTGTAAAAAGAAAGAAGGAAGGAAGGAAGGAAGGAAGGAAGGAAGGAAGGAAGGAGGGAGGGAGGGAAAGAGGGAGGGAGACAAGGAGGGAGGAAAGAAGGAAGAATGATGCTCAAGAGATATAATGTGATTCATTCCCTTTCTCCTGACTTCAGTCTAATGTGTGTTCACTGTGTTGTACTACAAATAAGAGCTAAGCCATCATTGTGAAATAAAATTGGCTGTCCTGGTCTGCAATCCCTGTAACCTTTCCTCATGAAAGCATAATACCATAAAGCATCCATTTACTTTTTGGTAGGAGTGGTGTCTAGTTTGTTGTAATCAGCTGTGGATCCCACAGTTGTCATTGTTTAGCTTGATATACTCATTTATCAAGATCTGTAGAGCTGGTTTTAATGTGCTCCATGACTCCATAGTTGATAAATGGCAACAAAGGTCAATGCAGAGCTGAAATCTTAGAGCTAAGTGGGTAGTTTTGTTGTACATTTTCTTTATTTACATTGTCTTCTAGTCTCCATCATTTTATGGTAACTCTTCCAACCTTCTTAGCTTTGCTTTTTTAAATACCTTAGTTCAAGGATTGCCAGGATTTTCAAATGATTCTTTCTTCACCCTTCTGCTTATTCATTTAGTTAGATTTCTCCACCTTGAGTAATAGGATCCTAAGGGATGGATCTATCTTTGTCCCTGGCTTTGATGTAGCACTGTTTTAAGCTATAAAACCACATTTACTTTGGAATAAGGCTAAGAGAGATTTTTCTCATTTCTGCCTCATTTTGCTTAGTCACTGATTTGCATTCAGAAAGACCCATTTTGTTACTGGTATGTTCCCACTCTGCTTGATAAAGGAATTTAACCTTACTTTTTTAACTCTTTGAATA
The DNA here is from genome assembly GCF_903995425.1 of Onychomys torridus. NCBI lineage: Eukaryota > Metazoa > Chordata > Mammalia > Rodentia > Cricetidae > Onychomys > Onychomys torridus. The sequence goes on from NC_050455.1 coordinate 61,185,099, forward strand.
TTTTTAGATTTTAGTTTTATGTGTATGGGTGCTTTTGCCTGCCTGTATGTGTGTATACTATGTGCACAGTATGTACACTATGTTGTCATCAGAAGCCAGAAGAGAGAATCAGATCCCTTAGAACTGGAGTTACAGATGATTAAGAGCCATCATGTGGACATTGGGAATTGAACCCAAGTCCTCTGCACCTGAGACATCTCTCCAATCCTCTCCCCATTTTCTTCTTATTCTTATATATTTAATACTCTATGACTTTGTTATTACCAAGAAATAACTAGTGAAGGAAGAGCTAGGCCAGCTAAGTCATTCAAGTCAAGTATCCCAAAGTTGTAAGATTAGGAATGAAAGTAAACGTTTATTCTTGTAAAAATCCAAATCACATCCTATTACTCAGCCATGACTAAACCATGTCTACTTGAAAATGAATCAGTACTAGAGGATTCTACCCAAAGTGATAAGCTCACAGATTGGATGTCCTTGCCCAGTCTCTCTCCAGTGTTTGACAGAACCTATACTCTTAGCAGTATATGCATCTTAGAAAAAAAAAAGTGATTTGAAGTGAATACCCCTCACCACAAAACTACATGAGTCAGTTATTACCATAATTCTATTACCTAACAGGCAGTCTTAAAAACTCAGTCCTAGAACATGAACACTCATTTTTCACATTCATGAGTCTGCTAGTGGGCCCTGGTGTGTTTGGTTTCAGTTCTGGTTTGATCTGAGTGTTCATTCTTTGGCCTAGTATAAAGGAGCAGCATCAGCTAACTTGGGGGTATTCTCATGGCCACAATCTAAAGCCTCCAAAGAGCTGGACAGAAACATTGAAGTTTCATAAAGCACTGGTTAAAAGCTGTCACTTTTGTATATATATATATGTCACTGAGCAAAGCAAATCACAAGTCACCCCATCATGGAGCAAGTAGACAGTGTCCACTGAGGTCAAGTGGAGGAAATAAATAATTAATTACTAGCAATAGTGTAATTACCTCTACTCAAAACTTGTGTTGTTCTTTAGAGTCATATTTTAACATCAAAAGATGTCATGTCATCTGTACCTGCCAGCTACTAAAGAAAGAGCTGAGATAATACTAAAAATGGTTCATTTGAGGCATAATCCAGACAGGAAAACAAACAAGCAGACTATAACTATCACCACTTAAGAATTCCTCTGGGGAGAATAATAGACTCTCCAATTTTATAAAATTTCATTTAAGAGTTCCTTGAATAATGTTTCCTTTCTTTGTCATCTGATGAAAACCTCTCTGCCTTCTATATTCTGTATCAGCAGAAGGCTCTTGAATCAGAAGCCATGCTTTAAAAACAATCATAGAGGCATGTTGACCTGGAGGCTTTCTAAAAAAAAGCCAACTTCTTGATCCCATTGCTTCTGACTTCTCTTCATTAAATATAAGATTTAGTCCTTGTCAAGGAGAAACAGAAGAAAAGAATCTATGTAGTAGATATAGGATTATATGTAGTGACCACACAGAGCACGCACGTCTTCTCACAGAAAAGGATAATTAGTAACTTTGGTACTAACATGGCACTTTGTGATTTAAAAGTATAGGAAATAGAATAGAAGGTAGAAAATTATTCTGAAATTTCAAGTCTGAAATTGTTTTTACTTTGGATTGTTTGTTTATTGAGCAAGAAAATATACTAAATTTCGGAAGTTTCCCTGCAAGATTCTTTTAGAAAATATCAGCTCTAAAACTTTATTATGTAAAGCCATAGACAATAAATGTACAAGTAAAGAGTATTTAAAACCATACATTACAAAAGGAGCAGACTTTTTCCCTAATGAAATGCACAAAGGGTAGTTTAGCTTGTTAGTGACTACCCAGATATCCCTAGTGCATTATAGCTGAGTGTGATAACACAAATGGTTCCCTTAATTTGAAATGAATTATTCTGAGGATTTGATAGTTAGGCTTTACTGCAGATGTTTTATGGCATAATGAGGTCTTAACTCTACCTGATTAAACACAATGGGAAATCAGCATCATTGAAAAGTACTGAGGTGACATGAATTATTTTCCAAATTGCCACAATGGCCAGAAATGTATTATTGGGCTATAGCTGTGGGATAATGACAGATCACCAAAGTTTCCCCAGAGACTACAGGTGTTAGAGTTATTGAAAGACTCACAAGATGATAGAATGAAGCCCAGTTGGATAGAAAACTGTCAAGCCTAAACAGAGGATGTGAGGACTCAGATAGTTCTTGTGACCTTTGAATTTTAGGGGTACAAAAAATAGCGTTGAGAGAAATATAATACAAATCCCAAAGGCCTTGTGTACTACAATGTCTTCTATTTTTCTCTCACAGCCTATATTTTCCCCTAAAATTTATGTTAGCATTGATCCTATGTCAAACATACCTTACTGCTTTATGTGAATATTCAGTTTTGGTAGTAAGCCCATGAAGTAGATTTTTTTATAGTTACCATTTCACTAGATGAGGAAACTGAGAAGCAAAGAAGTAAATCTTGCCCAAGATTATAGAGTAGAGAGCTGGACAGTGGACTCTGCGCTGATTAGACAAAGACTTCTTGAATATATTTGTATTTGTCAAATTCATGCTTTCTCTACTTTCTTTTTTCTTTTTTTTTTAACATTTCATCTTTAATGTTTCATCTTAGACCTGGGTGCTAAGCTAAGATATCTCCTTACTTCTGCTTGTCAGAAATGCCAATAACATTTCACATGTTAACTGTCAATTGCTATGTTCAGAAGATTTCTGTGGCTGTATTCTGTTGATTCAACAAAATAAAGAATGTGTCATAGGGTGGTGGTGGCACACATCTTTAATCCCAGCACTCAGGAGGCAGACCCGCATAGCCAGGCAGATCTGTGTGCGTTCGCAGAGCAAGATCCAGGACAGGCACCAAAACTACACAGAGAAACCCTGTCTGGAAAAAAACAAAAACAAACAAACAAAGGCTGTGTCAATCCCAGCACTCAGGAGGCAAAGGCAGGCAAATCTCTGTGAGTTCCAGGCCAGCCTTGTCTACAGAGTGAGATCCAGGACAGCCAGAGCTATTACACAGAGATACCCTGCCTCGAAAAAAAAAAAAAACAAACACACAAAAAATGTGTCTATCAACTATGCATTTGTTAGATGTAGGACGAAGGATTGTCAGTATAAGTGTTGACATTCCACAATAAAGTACAGCCAGCTTTCATTTAGGATACCCTGACCCCAGGTGGGACCACTGCTGCTCTCCTCTATTCTCAGTTTGTCCTTGTACTATCAATGACATGTATTGTAACTACCACAGGAAACCATGGAGAAGCTCAAAAGAATGAACAATGGTCTTTCTAGAGTTTAGAATGATCACATTTGGACATTAAATCCCATGTTTTATTCTAGTAACAAAACAATATCTCTCAACTATTATGTCTGAAAAACTACCTCCTTTGTGAAATAATTACAATGAGATAATAGGGTAAGGTAAAGGGCTAAATAGTAAATATTTTAGGATTTATCGGCCATTGTTTGGCAACTGAAATAAAGGATTGTGAAGGATATTGCAAGCAGTAAAGAATAACACTTTCTTCAATATTTATAGAGAGTTTTAATTTAAGAACTATGTGATGATATTTTATTTGTGCTGAAATGTGGTGATACTTTTTTTGTATGTTAATAAATAAATATTTCCTGGAGATCAGGGGGAAAGGCCAGCCATTTTAAGTAAATAAGAAGTCGGGCAGCACACGCCCTTAATCCCTTACACGCAGGATCTCTGTGTGTTCAAGGCCACACTAGGGAAGAGACCAATGCGTGGTGACACACGCCTTTAATCCTAGTACCACCCATAGAGACCTGGAGGTCTATGGAGATAGACAGCCGGTGACAGCTGTGTAGGAAGTGGAAGCGAGGTAGCTAGGATAAGAGAGCCAATGAGAGGGCAGAACCGCATGGCAATGAAGGCGTGGGTAGACAGGAAGTTGCATCATTTGGAAGCTGCAGAGTTGGTGAGGTAAGATTGGCTGGTGGCTTTCCCTATTTCCCGGACCTAAGGCTTTCACCCCTATATTTGGCTCCGTGTTTGTTATTTAATCAAACCATTTTAGAAATTCATCTATAGAACTAGACTATTAAATTTAAGTTACCTCACTTAAAATGAAGATTAAATAATTATTATTGATAATCCCTCCACATGGATAAGTTTGCAATGCATGGGAGCTAGGAGCGATAGACTATAGTAAAGTAGGAATTCATATTAGCAACCCCATTTCACAGGTGAAGGAAGTCTACCAGAGAAAGCCAATGGTAGTAGCTAGGAGGGTCATAAGGTCTGGAATCCTGAGACACTGATGAAGGGCCTGCTCTCAAATCCCCACATTCTAAGAGACACATCAGTAGAAGGGCTTTTGACATACTCTGTCCTTCCATCCTTATAAGAGCCCACGCCCTCTGAACTCTTAACAACAGGATGAGAAAACCTCAAACACTGATGTTACAGAGACTGCCTCTCCTATCACGTCCTCTCCCAGCAGCCTGCTCAGACCCTGAGCTTTGGCCCAATTGCCTCACACTTGATTCCAGGTCTCCTGAAGTAGGGTATGCTCTTGGGAGTGTTACTTTATATTATTATACCATTCTCCCATCTCAGAAATGTGAAATCAGCCTAAATTTCAAGGCACTTTGTATGCGCAAAGCAATATAACCCATGTGCTGCTGTGACAGAGTATCTGAGACTGAGCAGTTTATGAATAGAAATATATTCCTCAACTTCTGGACACTGTGAAGTCCAAGTTAGAGCTGCCTTCATATTTAGTATCTTCTGAGTGCTCCTTTCTGCTTTCAAGGTGGTGAACCCTAAATCATGCAGAGGGGAGTACTACTCTGTCCCTGCATGGCTCAAGGCCCAGAAGAATATATCTTTTGTTAATCCCCTTAATAATTGTACCTAATACCATTCACAAAGGAGGAACACTTGTGGCTCAATCACTTCTCAATAGCCTTACATCTTACCAGCAGAACATTAGTAAAACCCAAATTTCAAATAGGACACATTCAAACCATAGTAAGCAAGAAATGCAAGCACTCACCTCTAGGCCTAGCATGTAGGAAGTGCTCAATAAATTCAAATCCATCTCAGCTTTCTAGATAAGCCCCCAAAGGTTTATTCAACCTCAGAGTCAGAAAGGCATTACACAAAAATGTGAGCAAGAAATCATTTGCATCTTAAATTCTATTTTAAAAAATTGGCAAATAAGTATTTTCTAATTCTGTTATTAATATCATTATTGAAATAAAACTTGTCACTTTAATGTGCTACATTGCGAAAAGAGAAAACTGCTGCCCTCAAGGAAGAAAGGGAAAGATGACAGTAGTTGATGAAAGAGGATAGAGAGATGAGGTTTAGCAGCTTGCACCTCCCCTCTGCCAATAAACAAGAGCTATTTTGTCTGGTTCCTCAGTTCTAATCTTAGATTTCTTGCCATTTTCATTGTGCTCCCAGAGGGGAGTCATCCTATTGTTAACATTCAATAATGCCAAATAATAATCGAGGGCTCATTAGGCCAGAGGAGGCCTGGAGAAGTGCTCAGTGTTGGTGGCTGCCTCTGGGTAGAGCCCCATTTAACTGTATTAAGAAGAGAAGGCTCTGTGCTATTTGTAAAGCTGTCGAGATAAAGAAAAGCCAAAGCCACTTCTCCAATTGTAAATAAAAGATGACGAAGACAACAACAGCAATGCTTTATGCTTAGGCTAGGAAGGCAAGGGGGTGGAGGGCTCAAAATTGAGTGTGACCTTGAAGGAAAGACTCAGATCAGCTGAGAGGAGGCAGAGATGCTCTGCTTCAGTACTAAGGGAGGAAGCCATGGACCTGCTCCACACACAGTGAGTGAATTACTTAAGCTTTTCCTTGAGTATTCTTTTTCTAAGGTAAAACTATTTCTTTGATACAGAGAACAACAGTCAAAATTGACTCTCTTGTATGTCATTTTTAAAGCTCAAAATACATTCTTGAAAGAAACCCTCTGTCTCCCCTCCATTCAATTCTTCAAGTGGCACAAATAGGCTTTAACCTAAACATGGCCTTAATTGTCTGCATCCCTTCTGACTGCACTCAAAAGGTTTGGGTACCACCAGCCACTCAGCTTTTATCTAATCCTCCATCTCCAATGGCAGCAAATCATTCTGCCCACAACATTTAGGAGTTGCTTGGCAGCTGGTGTAGGTATTTAATTTAAGAAGTGTTTCTTGGTAAACTGAATTTTGGGCTCAGCTCAGGATTAAGCAGTTTAATGCTTAATACTCATAATCTTTCAAATAATGAATAATCCACTCCGGACAGCCTGAAGGCAATTGAACATTTCCTTGGTGAATTTGGAAGCCAAAACCTTTGGCTTGCCATTCATTTCAGCATAAAGTCTCATTGTTCACCCTACAGAAAGAACAAAGTTGAGGTAAAGAAAGTAGACAGGTTGAGAGCTGAGCCCCAACAACCTCAAGAAACCAGGAGGGCCTGTGGCTTCTCATTTTTTTAAAACTTAATAGGAAAGCAATTTGTTTTCCTGCGACAGATACGCTTCCTTTGAAAGGATGAGAGAGGAAAACATGGTTAATTATGGCTTTTAGCAACTGAAGTATGACTAATCAAGTCTTTTCTATATATTACAATCTTCCTAAACATGCACATTTTACTTTTGATGCATCAACTCTCAATGCATGGCATTCACAGTAGATGGGAATAAATGTTATATGCAAAGCAATAGTTCATTTATCTGATTATATATGGGATGGGTTATTTTCCAGACTCATAAAATAAGCAAAATTTTTTTAAACTGTACTAGTTTTGATTAAAATTGTACTGAATGTATTCGTTAATTATGGTGGAACAAACTGAACTAGTGATGACACCAAGAGGCTTCACAGTAATGACTTTCAGTGGCTTGCTGGTGGGTAGAATAAGTGTCCTTATCCCCTGCTGTCCACTTAAAATCTGTCAACTGACTGGGGGGAAAAAGATCTAGCTGAGGTGATCAGAACTCAATACAAAAATAGTTGTTAAACGATATCAAAATTGCTTATGAATGTGGTAATGCTCTATTTGCCATCCAACATATTATAGCAAATGGAAAAGCCTTTAGTAAAGACACTCAAGCAGTAAGTCAGGGCAGTTTGGCCCAACACCGGAGTCTTCTATTTGTAGATAGTAAGTGTGAATTTGAGCCATAAATTTTCTTCCTTGAGTTCTACTCTACTTGGCAGTTTTCCTGATACCTCCTTGTTTCATGGGCTCATCTAACCTCTAAACTGAAGGATGGTTACTTATGTCTTTCAGAGGTAAACACTTTGTCTTTGGCACTGAAACTACATAAAGATGGAAAACAGAGGGGAAATTCATTCAGAAAGAGACATGACGCCTCCAAACACAACTAAGCAAAGTGTATCATTTTTAATTTTTTTCTTTATTGAAAATAGATTTTTCCCCTCACATAATGTATTATGATTACAATTTATCCTCTCATCCGACCCTCATTAGAAAAGGAACAGGCTTCTAAGAGATAATAATGAAATAAAATATAGTTAGATAAAACAAAAACTAACACATTAGAGAAATATATATATTTAAGATTTTAAAATGAGGTTTAAAAATAAAAGTCTGACACAACATTATGAGACATGGAACCTCCAAAGATGCCACTGAGTTCATTTTCTGTTGGCATCTGCTGTGGGGCATGTGGCCTCCTCTTACGAATGGTTTGTTTTCCCAGTGAGAATCCCTTGGAGAAAACTACATTTTCCATTTGCAAAGTGGTCACCAATTGGAGATAATTTCTGGGTTAGGGATGTAGGCATGGGTCCACTTCTCCTTTTAGCTCTGGGATCTCATTGAAAGAAGACTCATGCCGACCCTGTGTATGCTGTCTCAATCTCTATGAGTTCATGTGTACATTGATCTGGGCCTTATTTCCTTGGTCTCTCCATCCCCTCTGGCTCTTATACTCTTCCTGCCTCCTCTTTCTCAGGGTTCTCTGACCCCTGAGGGGAGGAATCTGATGAAGACCTATACTAGGCTGTTTCTTTTAGGCCACCCACCAGCTCCCAAATCATGACACTTATTAGAGACTTATTAGTTATGAATGCTCGGCCTTATCTAAGCTCTTACTTTAATCCATTTTTCTTTATCTACATTGTGCCTCTGGGCTTTTTATCTTTTTTTCTTCTGTATATCTTACTTTCCTGATATCTCTATGTCTGGCTAACTGGTGGCTGCCTGGCTCTGGCCCTGGGCATGCCCCCCTATTTATCTTTGTTCCCCTTCATTCCTTCCTCTCCTTCTCTCTTGCTCTTCAGGAGCCTAGATGTCTCCTCCTATTTATTCTCTCTGCCTGCCAGCCCTACCTATCCCTCTTCAACCTAGCTATTGGCCATTCAGCTTTTTATTAGACCAATAAGGTGCCTTAGGCAGGCAAGATAAAATAGATGCAACATATCTTTACATAATTAAACACACATGCTTACATTGTTAAACAAATGCACTGTAAACAAATGTAATACACCTTTACATGGTTAAAGTAATATTCCACAGCATAAACAAAGATAACATATCTTTACACAGTTAAAATAATATTCCACAGTGTAATCAAGGTAACACATCTTTATATAGTTAAAGCAATTTCCATAACAGCTCATTTAGGAACAATTTCATAACCCCATTTAGGGCTGAATGTTCTGAGGTCTCTCACTCACTGCACATTGTCTGTCTATGATTCTCTGTTTCTGTCTGCCACAGGAGGAAGCTTTTCTAATGATGGCTGAGCAAGGTACTGGTCTATGAGTACAGCAGGATGTCATTAGATGTAATTTTATTGCTGTCATCTTTCATTATAACAGTAGTGATTTGTTTTCTCCTGGGTCCCTGGGCTATCTAGTCTAAGGCTCTTGGTCACTCAAGATAAGACATTATGATACAGAGAACTTCCAAAGATGTCATTAAGTTTGGTTTTTGTTAGCAATTTCCTGCTAGGCATTTGGCTTACACTTAAGAGTAGTTTGTTTTTCCCAGGGCATCTCCTTTAGCAAAAACTAAGTTTTCATTTGTAAGTCATCATCAATTGGAAATAGCTTCTGCACTGGGGAGAGGGCATGGGTCCATTTCTTCCTTCAGCTTGAGGACCCCACCTTCTACAGACCCTTGCAAGCTCTGTGCATGCTGTCTCAGTCTCTGTGAGTTCATATGCACACTGGTACTGTTGATTTAGTGGGCCTTGTATCTTTGGTCTCCTCTATCACCTTTGACTCTTACACTGTGTCTGCCCCCTCTTCCATGGGGTTTCCTGAGCCCTGAGGGAAGCGATTGGATGGAGATGTCACATTTAGGGCTGAGTGTTCTGAGGTCTTTCAATCTCTGTAGATTGTCTGGCTATTGTTCTGTATTAGTTCACATCTGCTGTAGGAGGGAGCTTATTGATGATGGCTGAGCAAGGTTCTTACCTATGAATATAGCAGAATGTCATTAAGAGTCATTTTTTATTGCTATGTTCCTTTTGTAGCACAGTAATATTTGGTTTTATCCTGGGTCCTTGGACTGTATATCTCAGGTTCTTGGCTTCCTAGGCAGTGTTGGGTATGGGTTCCATCTTGTGCAGTAGGCCTTAAGTCAAATTAGATATTGGTTGGCTGCAGCCACAACCTTTGTATCATCATTACACTAGCACGTCTTGGAGGCAGGACACCACTGTAGAACAAAGCTAGGTTTGTGCTTCCCCTTTGGTAGTACACAGAGTACCTTTAGGTACCAAGAACACTAATCTATAGGGTTGAAGGCTCTATGTAGGCACCAGCTCAACTTCTCCATGTTCAGTGAGTGATATAGGTGTTGTCTTTAGCAATGGGGTCTTGCTGTAAGTTTGTGGAGAGCAATCTATAGCCTTTGCAATAGCCTGTGTATTTTGGTTTGCCATGGGGCCCATTTGTCCAACAACTCAATCAAATATTTCCAGTACTGAAGCCTCATTTGCTGATGAGAGATGGGGATTTGAGACTCTGTCTACCCCTTCATATACATATATAATTTAGGAAGTTTCTACTGTATGTTTCCATACTACCCCCTCAAATTGCCTTTTATTTTAGCTGTATCTCCCTGTGTCCCTTCCCACAGCCACCTATTCCATTTCTTTCCCCTCCTCACTTGATCCTTCTGTTCTAGTCCCCAGCCCCATCCATCATAACTGTCTACCCTATTCACTTTCCTAGGGAGATCTGTCTGTCCCAGTTCCTAATTCCTTACACTATATCTAACCTCTGTAGTTCTACAGATTGGCTGAGTAATATTCTATTGTGCAAATGAACCACATTTTCTTTATCCATTCATTGTTGAGAGACATCTAGGTTTGTTTCAATTTCTGGTGATTATTAATAGAGCATCAATGGACATAGTTAAGCAACTGTATCTGTGGTAGGATGGAGTATCCTTTGGTTTTATGCCCAAGAGCAGTATATCTGGATCTTCTGGTATGTTTATATAGCAGTGCTTTGCCTGCATGTGTGTCTGTGAACTACATGCATGTCTGGTACCTGTGGAGGCCAGAAGAGGGTACTGGGTCTCCTGGAACTGGAGTTACCCATACAGTTACAAACTACCTTGTGGCACCTTCAAATCAAATCCTAGTCCTCTTAAAGAGCACCAAAGTAGTAAAGGTTCTTTACCACTGAGCCTTTTTTCTAGCCCTTCACAGAGTGTTTCTACTGGAAGTTTGTTTCTGGTTTTCATATTCTGGAGGAGTTGTGTTGATCCTAGATTGCTAACCTTTTAGATTTACCTACGGACTATCCACCTTCACTAACTTTGTCAGTTAAAACCATGGAACTAAGTGCAAACTGCTACAAGGATTCCATGGCTTCAAAGACTCAAGCTGCCAGAGCATTCAGTCCGCAAGGATCTTGTCAACTGAAACCCTGGGGTTGACTGCTAGCTATCACATGCATTCAGTTCAACCTAATTAGCTGTGGGGGAAAAGCAATATAGCAGTACTACATCTTAGACACAGAACAACCTGGGACAAGGCAGGAACATTCTCAGAAGGTACATTTTCTTCTTGGGCACTGAACACTTAATTCTTTGAAACAGAGGTCAGGAAGTTGAGTGCTTTAAGCCTCGTTAAAGAGTGTGATGATGACAGGGAGGGAAAAGAAAAGGAAGAATGGTACTGAAACCAGGCTGGGACGCTTGTCACCAAAGACAGATGACTGTGTAGTTACCTCAACCTGTTAAAAAAGTAATTACCATCCATACAAAAGAACTGCATGAAGAGACCGTGTGTGCTAGGTCAAGCCAGGTGAAGCCTGCAGAGAGGGCAGGGTGTGGAAGAGGCCTGAGGTGAGATCTTGAGCAAGGGCCCATTTTCATTATGCCGAGAGCCCTCATCCATGGTCCTGAGGTGTCGTCCACCCTGGAAGGGAAACCCACCAGGTCCTCCTTCAGGAGTTTCTTCCCTTGAATGTTACTTTGGCAGCTTTGAATTCTATCACAGTCGTATGCTATCACACCCAAGAGATCAAGTAACAAGCAACGAGGCATCTAATGATATCCTGAATTCAGTTTTGGTTGCTGAATTGATCCTTCCAAGACCCTAGAGGAGATGGCTTCCAAGAGCCCCACTGTGGCAACTGAGAGACCCTTTGGTAGCTCCAACATGCTAAGAGAAAATGACAGGAGGAGAGAGGTAGTCCAGGGGCCAAGCAGCTTCCTGTCTCTTCCACTTTGACTTACCTCAGCCTGCCATTCTAGAGCCAATATGTTCCTCACCCCGCTGGACAAGTTTTGGAAAATCTCTTTTCTTCTTTGTTAAATTAAGGTGGACATTGGTTTTTGAAAATGGAGAAGATGGTCCTCTGCATCAATATGAGCAAACATCATATTAATTCGCAGAGAATGAAAGCAGAGAGCACGGGGCCTAATCAGGTCTGCACTAAGTACTCTGAATAAATAGTATAGCTTTCAGTTTAGTAATTTTGCGGGACTCCTGAGTGTAAGAACATGTGAGTCTCTGATTCTTTTGAGACTTCTAGAAAACAGACTGTAGTGACCAGTTTCATTTACCAATGCCACTTCTTTTCTCTCAGTGGTGGCAAGCAAAGGTTGAACATCATCTGCTTTCAGAACTTGAAATGCATTATTTTATGCTTTTCTGGCCTTAGGGATTTCTGATAGAAATATCTGAGGTTATTATGATATTCTTGCTTTGTGTGTGTTTTTCCTTTACAGCATTTATTACTATGTCTTCATTTTTCTGTTCTTGGTATTTTGCCTATGGCAAATCACATGACGGTTCTTCTTGCTGGTCCAAATGCATTCTTTGCATAGACACCAATTTCTTCCTTTAGATCTGAGAACCTATCTACTATGAAGTTATTTAATAGCCAGTCGGTGGTGGCACACACCTTTAATCTCAGCACTCAGGAGGCAGAGGCAGGTGGATCTCTGTGAGTTTGAGGCCAGCCTGGTCTACAAGGCAAGTTCCAGGAAAGGCACAAAGCTACACAGAGAAAACCTGTCTTGAGAAAACCAAAATAATAATAATAATAATAATAATAATAATAATAATAATAATAAAATTTAAAAATTAAAGAAAGAAGAAGAAATTATTTAATAATTATTTAATTATTTTACATTCATCTCAGCTCTTTCTAGCACACGGATGGTTCTAAGCCTTGGTATCCTAAATATATCCCATAATTCACGGGACTGTTGGTTATATTTTTTAAGGTTTTTTTTGCTGTATATGGCCAAGCCTATTAGTGATTCAACTTTGTCCCCTTTCCCTAAAATCTGTTCTTCTGCAAGATCTTGTCTGCTGGGGATGTTTCTGATGAGATGCCACTAGACTGCCTCTTTCTTGTCCTTTATTTCTGTTTGCTTCCTTTTCAATGTTTTGATTTCTTTACTGAATGTGTCCTCAATGATTATGACCAAGTCATCAGCACACTCAGGAATACATTTAAAAAAAAAAAAACTAAACTGGTAGCCATAATACATATGCAGAGGACCTAGTGCAAACCAATACAGGGCCTGTGCTGGCTGCTTCACCCTCTGGGAGTTCATGTTGATTTAGAAGCCCTGGTGTTCTTGATGTCCTCCATCCCCTCTGGCTCTTAAACTTATTCTGCCTTCTGTCTTCCCTGAACCCTTAGTGGAGGGATTTGACAGAGACATCCCCTTTAGGGATGCGTGTTCCAAGGTCTCTCACTCTCTGCATACAGTCTGACTGTGGGTCTCTCTGTATTTGTTCCCATCTGCTGTAAGAGGAAGCTTCTCTGATGATGTGTGAGCAAGGCACTGATCTACCAGCATGGAAGAATGTCATTAGGAATTATTTTATTGCTATGTTCTTTTAGAAGAACAGTATTATTTGGTTTTATTTTAGGTCTCCAGGCTATCAATTCTCAGGTTCTTGGTCATCCAAGCAGTGTTGTGAATGGGTTTTTTACCATGTGGAGAGGACCTCAAGTGTAATCAGTTATTGGTTAATTACTTTTTTATCACTCATGACAAAGCAGGTTCATCTTCTAAAGAATGGGTACCAATGAAATTAAACTTGGTTCTAAAATTCAGTACAGTTAGGAGGTCCAACCCATTCCCCAACAAGGGGCCTCAGAGGATACCTTGAGACAAGTATACTTAGATCTGAAATTAGAGTGGGGGCAACCCCACTTGCAGCATCATCTTCTCAGGTGGCTCAAGTAGCTCATTATAACCAATATAATGCCCATTACCTACTGAAACTATAGATTGATTTTTAGCAGCATAGCCATTTTCACAATATTATATTAATTCTTTCAATAATGAGTAAGCCTTCCTTTTACAGTTTTGTCCAACATGGCTGCCATTCCCACTGCAAACCTACACCCTAATCACCATAGACAATGGCTAAAATTAAAGGCTCAAAAACCAGGTACTTTAATTCTGTCAATGAAATAGTTGAATATCTGTAAATTGTCCATTGAATTCAGCAAACTTCCAGTTTGTGGCCAAAGACTATGACATACTATCCTGTACCAGAGTCTATGCCCGACAATCAGCAAGGCAGCAAGAAATGTTCTTTTATCCTATGCTAAAATCTTCTCTTCCACATGAAGACACAAGGATGCTGAGAATGTTAAAAGAGGACCGAGTCAGGACATTCCCAGAGTAAGGAGACATTGTCTGGGGCTGAACAGCAACCATGAGGTAAGTGTAAGTTAAAAGCAATGGGTAGTGGAGAGGAAGAAAGACATGAATATTTCCAAACAGAAGAAGTGGCGGAAAGTAATAACGGACTGGGCATGTGAGATAAAGGGATGGTAGGAAATAAGATGACTGTGTTTCTGCTTTGGGTGCCTCAGTCTATGGCTGCTTGGTTCACCTAAGTTTGAACTTATCAAATTCTAGGACAAGATAGGGTGTAGGAAGTAAGCTTTTCCCCTGGCAGTTTGTAAAAATAAAATAAAATAAAATAAAATAAAATAAAATAACCACCTAGTCTGTACTTTTAAATCTGGGAACCTTTGCCACTCTGCTTTTTGCTGCCATCTACCCCAGTCTGTGATCTTAGAAAGATTACCAGCAACTTATGTATGTGCAAGCCATCAGAAGCTTTATAAGCAGAAAACAACTCTCTTCCTCCCAGGTAAAATATGCTTTAATTCCATTTGCCTAAATGCCACCAAAGGAAAGAAGCCCTTTAATTATTTGTTTTTTAAAACGTGTTTTTTATTGCCTTTGCAAAGGTTTACAAGGAATACATTGAATGTTTAATTGCTTGTAGCTAGGGAATACAATTATTCTTCTGGAATCTACCAAATATTTATTGTGACTGCCTGAGCTGGGTTTCAGGTTCATACCATGAAGATTGAAACTAATTGAGCCCAAACCCCCAAAGCTATTAACTGATGCAGAGTCGCAATGAAAAGCAGGGGCTATATCAGGCCTGTGACACCGAGGGGGTGCTAATGCATTTTTCTGTGCTGCTAGAAGGAAACTGATTGACAGAATGCATTCTTTATCACATAATTATCTATTTCTATGTTGACCCATCTGGTCCCCTAAGCAGTGTGCTAATGCCATCATATTATAATCAGACTAAATTGGTCTTCTGATGATCAATGGTTAGTATAGTTTCAGATAAATTATTCTTATACTGTGCTGCTATTCGTCGGAAAACTCTAAACAGACAATAGATATTAACATTACTTTCTCAATATTTGCATATATGCATACAAAATCATAAATCTTTCTTTTGATAGCATTTTTCAATCAGAATTACTCATACCCATAAGCTTCTATGAAACTCCTCAGCTATCCCTAATACTTATGATAAATATAAAATTATCCCTGTTCTTCCTCACCTGTTCTCTATCTAAAACCAAACAGCTGCTCTCATTATTAGAGTGAAAATATTAACAAGATGCAATTAATTAAGGAATTCTCAAAGAAGTTAATAGTCATGCTTATTAAATCAAGAAGGGGAAGATCAAGCAAAACTTTCCATAATTAAGCAGAAAGGGGCCGTTGGCTGCAACAAAAGGAAACTCTCCTCTAAGGGAACTTCTTCTAGATTGTTCTCTGTAATGATTCTCTAGCTCTAGATTCAGAATTCCACATTTCACCTGGCCTTGTTCTGCAGACCATTCACAATGTCTGCTCTTCCCAGAGCCCACACCTGCCAAATCACTTCCCTACACAAACTTCTTCTATGGTTCCTCAGTACCTATGATTTAAAGTTGATTTCATAGGAAGGCCTCAGTCTTCTATTTGTGTCCCCATTTGCAGTTTTTATCAGTATCCTCTGCACGCATTCAAAATTCTACCCAAACTAAAACATTCTCTAGGCCCCAAGCACTCTAGACTCCACCTTGCCTGAGTCTTCAACATGATCCAATCCTCCAGTTCCTGGGAAATAGCTTGACGTTATCAAAAAAAGTTAAACACATGTATAATCTTGTGGTTTAAAATTTTTATACATAGAACTGTAACCAAGAACAATACATATGCGGCAAAAGAGAGAACCAAAGACTAGAGTGAGTAGATTACTGTATTTGAATCAAATTCTAAATTCTAAAGAACAATGAAAATTAGTTACAAGCTAAAACACACACACACAAAAAAAATGCCCACTCTTACAATGTGGAATGAGATAATTCAATAAAAAGAATACATGTGGTGTTATTTCCTTTACATAAAATTAAAGCAAAACTAACTTGTAGTGTTGAATGTCAGACAGGTTATGACTTTTAGGGAAGGAAAGGTAGTGACTAGGGAGAGCCAAAATGGGGGCCCTTGCATATTGAGGAAGTTTTGGCACTGGATATAAAGAGTAATGGGATTTTTTATTTTGGGAGGTCAAGGCTAAGTATTACTTTTTCCATAATTCCCAGGTGATCTCCTGCATGCAGAAATGGTTCTTTCTGCAGGTTCCTCATGGACTCAATACCTCTAAACCTATATTTTGTTCTTACATTGGCTCTAGCTCCCCCACTCTTTTCATCACAAGTCTTTGAATTTTAGGTATAATTATCACTCATCTAGCATAGGCTAAATAGTTCAAAAAATATATGATTAAACGAATTGAAAAGTTGGGGATAATGAGAGGAAAAGCATGGCCTCTCCACTGCTGGAACTACTGAAATCTGAGTTGGGTTCACCCCTCAGCACTGCAGTGATCCCTAAGCAATTGTCCCTCTCACTTCTTACCCGGTTATGTACTATTTCGGCTTCTGTTGTTGCCATCTTATGAAACATGATGCAATATGCTGTGTATTTCCAAATATTTTGAAGCAAGAACAAAACTACCTAGCAAATCAATCATGTTGCTACTTGCTGTGGTCATGCCTCCAAAATGTCTCAGGGGCATAGTTCACAAAATGGTGCCACTGTGCCAGTTCCCGGAACTTGACAGTGATGTTGAGTCCTCAACCTGAGTTTTTCCAGGGTCAGGGAGCAGCACCGTCAAGGTCATCTATACTTAGCAGACTTGGACCTGCAGGAAATGTGTGTGTGCTTCTGCAGGGAAAATCCATCGTGCAGCCTTTTGCAGTCTGATATGACTATGGTACCAGCTTCCCAAGGGCATTTGTGAATTGTCTCAGAGCCATTTAAATGTGACTCTTACCCAGTGCAAACAGCTCTCCTGAGGCTGAGAATTTTATAAAGTTGTTGAGTGGTACTAGAGGTTGTATTCATAGTTCTCTGAACTCAGGTCTGTCATCTTGTCACCTGCCCCCGCCCTCCCCAACACAGACAGGAGCTTCCTGAGGAAAAACTGTCATTCCCTATAGCAATTTTCCCATTGTACATAGTTGTCTCTTGACCTATTTCATAAAATATGGAACAGAGTAGCATCATTCTTGTTCCCCTGGCTCAGTTTTTCAAAGTAGGTAGAATGGACAATTTTTCATATGAACCAGAAAGATGCTTTCTGCTTTTAAAAGCCCAAGTTGTAGATATTTTCTTGACTGAATACCAGCAATTAAAGAAAAAAAAAGTGACTTTCTAAATTGTTTGTAGCCACTGTCCTCAAAAGTCTAGGAACATATGTCCTGTAAGTAAGAGCTGACCTTCAGGCCATGTAATCACCTTCTAGAAATGTCCACACAGACTTTCAATAGTATTGTTTCATCTACTGTGTGCTTAAGTCCTCACTGGCTCTTACTGCCTATTGTTTTCTTGGCAGATGTAGAAACAATCTCTATGTTTCTTTATACCTGCTCCTTAGGAATACTGTAGTTTGAATCCATTCAGTTTACATTAATCAACCCATGCACACATTATTTTTTATCTACCTTTTGAATATAGCCCCTTGGTTGTAATATTATTTCCAGGACATTTCGTCACAGTAGTTTACTCATATTGTTCATTATTATCTTTTTTTTCATTTTGTTTGTATTAACAGACCAAAAATTAGTCTTCCTTCAGATAGTAAAACTGATGGACATTTCAATTCTGTTAAGCTGTTATAACAAACCAAACCCCAAATTTCAATAGGTCAATGTAACAAGAACACACTCCTTGCTTATACCCTTGTATCTCTATGATTCTTATAAGAAGTGATACAGATATAGGCCCCTTTGGTCCTGGGAAGAACCATCTCCAGGTCTTTAAGACCTCTCACCCAATCAGTGTGAATAGGACAGAATACACTGAAGACACAATGACTTCATAGGAATCATCCTGTTATATCATTCTGTGGGTACCTCCCAATAATGACACGAGGTAATGAGAAGCTAAACATGAAACTTCAGTGGACAATTAGTCAATTCTACCATAGTGCCATGACTCCATGCTCAAAAGTAGCTTTCAGCCCTTTAGTGAATAATATTCTCTACTTACAACTTCATTCACAATTTAGTAAAAACACATTGATATAATAATATATATTAGCCACAGTACTAGGCCCCAAAATATAAACATTTGATCCTTTTTCTCAAGGGTCTTGAATTTGCTCATTAAGTAAAACAAAGAAAGCTGTTCAAGAAAAGAATTTCATGAGCATCAGTATCTCACATTCTTAGTAAGTAAAGAACTTATATATAATTATTAAATATGTAAGTAATTAAAATGCTGAGAAAGAATTACTGGGAAATATGGTAGGAAAATGGGATTTATTTGGGAGGGAATATTGAATATGGGGTGCAGAGATTTTATGTGAAATAATCTTAGATGGTACACTCCTTGAATTGGCTCCTCTTCAAAAATAATTTTTAATAACTAGGCACCCACTTTAAAAAGTTTTTCACTCTGGATTTACATGAATAGGCTTTATTAGAAATCCCTTTTTCCAACAAATTCACATATTCATTCAACTTACAGCTTAGATACATATGTTTTTAGTAAATACAAGTCCAATTTAAAATTATTTTATTTAATATTAACACAAAGTGTTAATTGTTATTTTAGGGGTTGTTGTAATTTCAATGTGTAATTGATGAGATAGAGAACAGAGTAGCCTTTGCAAAGGGTCAGGATATGGGAAGAGGTCATAACTACAAAAGGAAAACATGACACAATTTGACAAGAAGGAGGAGTATTTTGGGATGTTGATTGGAGAATATACAGCTTTATCTAGTTGTAAAAATTCATAAAACATAATCCCCAGAAGAGAGTGGATTTTAAAGGCATGTATGAATTTTAATAGATAGCATTAATTCCCAACCCCTCTCCTTTGAAGCTATCCCTTTTTCTTCTGAAACCCCAAATCTTATATTTTAAAAGAATGCTTTTTTTTAAAAAATAGAACAATTTTCTTTTGGAAAATTTCCTTCAGTAGTGTTATCAGAATTTTCCACAAATCACTTCTCTTTATCAATAGATTCAGCCACTAAAAATTTTAAGCTAAATATTTTATG
This sequence comes from Onychomys torridus, assembly GCF_903995425.1. Taxonomy (NCBI): domain Eukaryota; kingdom Metazoa; phylum Chordata; class Mammalia; order Rodentia; family Cricetidae; genus Onychomys; species Onychomys torridus. Next base: position 61,204,444 of record NC_050455.1, read on the forward strand.
TTGCCTAGTTGAAATGTTTACTTTCTTACTGTATAATAGACTGGCATTTAAAAAAAGTATAAATAAATGACATAAAAAATGATAGCATGCCACAAAAGAGGAAAGTAGATTTAGACATTGTTTTAGTGTGTTATCGTCCACAAATTACCATGTTAAACATTATTTAAGTATTAACTATTAGATCCAGAACAGTAGGTATTTCTCTGCAAGACATCAATTTTTAAATGTCTCACCTCTTCTTGTATTCTGTATGTGTCACAAGTTTCATAAGCAAATTAAATTTCCTTTGTCTGAGGTGTTGCACTGATGTGTGTGTGTGTGTGTGTGTGTGTGTGTGTGTGTGTGTGTGTTGGTCAACTTTTCATCATTATGAAAGATTAATTCAAATATTTACAAAAGGAAGTATTTATTTTGGTTGATATTTTCAAGGGGTTGCATTTTATATTCTCTGATCTATTGTGTTGGGCCTGCAATGGGACCAAATGTATGAGTGAGAACAGATGGTCGTAATCTAAAGCTGCTTGCCTCATGGTAGCCAGGATGCAAAAAAAAGAGACTTGGAGAAGAGAAAAGAGGCCAGAAACAAACATGTTCCAGGGATTTACTTCTCTATACTGGGCCACATCTCCTAAGAGTTGATTCAGCTGTGAAGTTACCAGTGGGTTAATCTATGGAAGGGGACAGCATCTTCATGATCCAACCACTTCTCAAGACACAACTCTTAACACACAAGTACTGAAGAACAGCATTCAAGAAATGAATCTTTAGAAAATATTCTGCATTCAAACCATGAGAAAGTGTGAACAAACACTTTGCAGAGCTGATGCCATAAAACTAGTCAATGCTAGCAGCCACATCACTAAGTGTTCACTCCATAATCAAAGTATTACCTACCTGGCTTGCAACTGTTCATTGCCTAAGTCTATTATTACAAGTCCTTCAAAAGGCTTTACAGTACCTGACTAGAGGTGTAGGCTCAGGTCTGGCAAACTTTGCTTCAGTTACACAAATATTGACAGCAATTAGTAAGTATTCCACTTACCACAGTCTAAGTTGCCAGCCCTACAGATCGTCATGACAGGAGGAATTACTGGGTAAATAAAGTGATTCAAGATGGTCTGTAGAAAGGCTCTAGCCACAAAAGAATCTCCTCTGATCTACTGTTTGACATGGATAATTCAGTATTAAAATTCAACTCCTTTATGTTCATCCCATCTTTCTATTGAACTTGTGACTTCTATGATGTATGTAATCCTATAGACAGCAAAGGCATCATCGAGGAGGGCACCCTGTCAGTTATCTGATGGTGGGTGGAAGGCAGAGAATAATTTCCAATAACTATTAACTGAATGAGTAAATACATGGGAATAGAGGGGGAAAGCATTTAGACATTGAGATCTGAGATGAAGTCAACAGAAGGGATTTCGGGAAAAAAAAGGAGGAGGAGCTATATTTTGAAACAAAATAGGAAGAAATGGATGGAAATGCATTTAGCATATTCTGTGGTTTATCACTGATTTACCAAGGCACTGTATAATCATATAAACAAGGAACATTAAACAGACTAACCAAGGTATATTTAGGTATTTAGAAATATATATATATATATATGGATATTTATATATGATATGTATATAACAACAATTAATGAAAGAGAGCAAGGAGCGTACATGGGTTTGGAGAGAGGAAATAGATGGGATAAATGATGTCATTATGTCATAACCTCAACAAATAATAATTAAAAAATAATAATCTTGATTCGATAGGAGATAATTATATAATCTTTAATTCAGACGCTTTTTCATTAAATGCATTTTTGTTTTCAAATAAAAAACTCAGAGATGGAAAAAATATAATTCTTAATTAAGTATAATATTGGGTCAGTCAGGTATTCATGACACTTGAGAATCTAATCTAATTGACCATTCTGTGTTGAACATTCACTGAATGCTTACCATGCTGAGTGTATTTTAAAATAGCTACTTACTTTTCCTCTTCTTCCATAAAAAAGTCTCTGTGTACTATTGTTTCCACACACATGACTCCACAAGAAATGCCCCTTGTGATGCTTCATCTTCAGTATCAACTAGACTGGATTGGAATCACCATGGAAACACACTTCTGAGTGTATCTCTAAAGAAGATTTCAGAGAGAAATTTGACAGAAGACAGAAACCTCACCCTGGATGTGGGCTGTACCATTGGGGAGGTGGAATCTCCGGCTGGATAAAAAGTGGGATGGAAAATTGGCCCAGTAGGTAAAGACACTTGATAGCAAGCCTGGTGACCTGATTCAATCCCCAGAGCCCATGTGGTAGAAAAAGAATATCCACTGTTACAGCTGTCCTCTTTTCCCCACAAACATTCTGTGATATGCATGCCCCCCACAGACACAACTAAATATATTTTTTTTTTTAAGTTAAGGCAAAACTTTGTAGCATCAGAATTTGTATCTCTCTCTCTCTCTCTCTCTCTCTCTCTCTCTCTCTCTCTCTCTCTCTCTCTCTCTCTCTCTCCTTCCTTATTGTTGACACACTGTAACCAGTCACCTCACTTTTTTTACATCTTCACCACCATGGTGGGCTGTACTCTTTAAGTCAAAATAAAATTTTCCTTTCTGAAGTTCCTCCTTGCCAGGTGTTTAGTCACAGGAACAAGAAGATTGATACACTCCCTTATGTGTGCTTTCCCCTTAGAAACCTGGAAACTTAAGCAATGAATTTCATTTTCCTCACTCTGCTCCCCTATCAATAGCAGCTATGTGTCCTCTCCTTCCAGTTACCCTCTCCAGGCCCATCGATCTGCTACATTTCTAGCAGGAACTTTAGAAGGGAGGATAGTATAATATTGGTTTGTCAACTGTTGCCTTCCAGATACATTACATCGAATTATAAATCCCTAAATCTTTTTTTCCATAAGTTTATATGCTTTGATGAATATAATGTAGTCTGAGCAGAAATATTAATCATGCTAAGGTTAAATTTTATATCAATGATGTTAGTTTACATAAACCAGAGATATAACAGATTTTTTCATGTTGTGAATAGCAAAGTTTGCTGAACCTAGAGATTTGTACAGTATGAGTGAGAATGGGAATTAAACATTGAGAATGAGCAGAACCAGGAATAGGGAAAAGCATTGGCTGGCTAGAGAGCTACCTGTTCCCTGGGAATAGCAGACAACGTACATCATATTCCAAAATGATATTAGTTCCAAGCATCCCTAATGTTAATGAGAGTCCCATCTGCAAGACTGGAAAAGTGCCAGGAGTCACCAGGCAAAGGCAATATACCAGTCATATGGGTGGCAGCCTCAGAGTTTTGGGTGGTCCATTTAATTTGGAACAAGACCCCTGTCAATGACTGGAACTAAAGGAGACAGCACCCAGCTGCCAAAGTACAGGGAATGTCAAGTGCTAGGCATGTTGACAAGACCCTAGTCAACTGGGCTGGAGTTCAAGGCAAGCCTCCAGATCCAGTAAGGAATTCAAGCACCAGGTTGAAATGAGATGAAACCCATCATAGAGACCGCCTTATCAAGCTTCACACAGCAGGCTAAGACTGGGTGGAGAGACAGCTGCTCACCACAGGGGAGCCAGGCTCGGTCAAAGGGCTAATTCCAGACTTCACTGATACCTCTTCAGATCTCACATGTGACTTGATCAAAATTGGTACAAGGTGTCACAGAACTGAGGCCACAGGCTAAATATACAGCACTGTAGCTGGGTGGAACTACAGAAAGAAAGGAGCCCTTAATTTATTAAAGGTTCAATTTTATCTCAGTTGCTAAATTTAGCCCTCGTTAGATGGAGTCCTTGGGATTTTGAATTGACCAATTATCTACCTTTCTGGCCTGTGGACTTAATTATGAAACTGCTGAGAGTTACCCTTACTCTGTTCTCAGTGAATGCAAACTAAAGAAAAGGTTCAAATCAGTTATTCAAATGCTCCGTTTTCATGGTGGGTGAGTTGCAGAGTCTGAACTGTGAGTTCCTTTCTGAGGGATCATAATCACCCAGTGGCCATACTTGACATCTTTGTGTTGACAGTGGCAGGGAAGATTCCCCCTATCCCAATCCTCACCTCTACTGAACAAGCTACTGAGACTCTGCATTTCAGTCACCAGGGTTCTTACCTTCGGAAGTCTTCTAGGATCTTACCTGAAAAGCTATTCCTGAAAGTAGAACACACATTAATATGTATGTATGCTACTGAATCATCACAGCTCTCTCCTCCTAATGAGAGACCTGGCAACGGGAGATAATAGGCCTGGAGACAGTGAGAAATCAGTGGTGAAAGGGAGTAAAAGATGTGGAGTAACACAGAACGTGCTAGAATTTACCTTAAAAGTGATGCCACTCCAAAGTGATGATTCAAACTGAAAGGAGCAAGGGAATGAGGGCAAACTTGGGCTGTCTTACGGTGGTATTACTGTAAACACAGCCACCATGCCTTGGCGTTTGGTAGGAATTTTAAATGAAAGCTACAGATGCTCTGGGTTACACTTGGGCTTTCACTGATTCGGGTTCTCAAGCAGTCTTTAAGTAGCAGCCTCAAATTAAAGCCACCGAATAAGGGCTGGAAGGGGGCTCAGTACTTAAAGCACAAAGGACATGAGTTCAATTCCCAGCGTGCACATGGCAATTCTCAACCCTCTATAACTCTGCTTCCAGAAGACCCACACTCACTCCATTTCTGGCCTCTGTAGGCACTGCATGCATGTGGTACACAGACATACAGGAAGACAAAATACAGAGACACAGAAAAAATTCAAATAAAATGAAAAGTACTTTAAACAATATTGCTTGCAAGTATTTTTATTATTAATTTTTTTAAATTTATTTTACATGCCAACCAGTTTCACCTCTCTCTCCTTCTGTTCCCTCCTCCCATCTCCTTTCTACGACCCCCCCCCAGCAGCTCCTCAGAAAGGGGCAGGCCTCCCATGGGAGTCAACAACACATGGGATATCAAGTTGAGGCAGGACTAAGCTCCTCCCCACTGCATCAAGGCTTAGTGAGGCATCCCACCATAGGGAATAGGTTACAAAAAGCCACTCATGTGCCAGGGACAGATCCTGGTCCCACTGCTAGGAGCCCCACAAACAGACCACGCTACACAACTGTCACCCACATGTAGAGAGCCTAGGCGAGTCCCATGCCCTGCTCCTCTCCACCCTCCTATCTGGTTTCTTTTATTGGACAAACTATTGTCACAACCCCCACACTGCTTCTTGGTCCACAGTATGGAGCTGAAGAACAGAACACTGTCTTCCCTCTGCTCCAGTGTCCCCCCAGGAGCGCCCCGTCACATGCAGAATAAATTCTTAGGGACATAATTCTTTTGGTGAGAAGAACTTTATTTTTCATCCCTTTTCTCCCCTTTATTGAAAATAGATTTTTTTTTTCTCACTTACTATATTTTGGTCAAGGGTGTCCCTCCCTCTGCTTCCTGCAGCTCCTCCCCACTTCCCCTTCCATCTAGATCCACACCCCTGCTGTCTCTCATTAAAAAACAAACAGGCTGCTAAGGGAGAATAATGAAACCAAGTTAAAAAATGAAATATAAAAAAATAAAACTAACGTATAGCAATAGGACAAAACTAACAAACAGAAGGAAAAGTGTCCAAGAAAGGGCACAAGAGATAGATATAGACATAGACTCACCCATTTGCTCACTCAGGAATTTCATAAAAACTCTAAACTAGAAGCCATAATATATATGTGTGTGTGTGTGTGTGTGTGTGTGTGTGTGTGTGTGTGTGCAAATGGCCTGTGGGATACACATACACACACACACACACACACACACACACACACACATATATACATACTATATATGTGTATATATACATATGTATGTATATATATATATATATATATATATATATATATATAATTCCTTCATAATATATATATTAAAATCACTGACTGACATGAGAATAAAAGACAAGGAGCCTCCAAAGAAGCCCCTGAGTTTGTTTTTCTGTTGGTCATCTGCTGCTGGACATATATAGTTTGCTTCTCCATTAGAGAGACTTCATGGGAAAAAACAAATATTCACTAGCAAGTAGTTACTCATCAAATGGGAGGTAGCTTCTGGGTTGGGGAAGGGGGCATGTGTCCACTTCTCCTTTCAGCTCTAGGACCCATCAGGAGAAGACCTGTGTGAGTTCATATGTGCTTCCACCCCGTTGCTTTAGAGAGCTTTGTGTTCTTGGTGCTCTTTATCTCTTCTGGCTCTTACGCTCTTTCCATCTCCCCTTCCTCAGGATTCCCTGAGCCTGGGGGAGGCATACCATTCAAGGCTAAGCATTCCAAGGTCTCTCACTTACTGTATATTGTCTAGCTGTGGGTCTCTGTGTTTGTTCTTATATGTTGGAAGAGGAAACTGCTCTGATGATGGCTGAGCAAGGCACTAATCTGTATAGCAGAATATCATTAGGATTCGTTGTACTGCTCAGCTCCTTAGTAGAACAATAAGTAGTACTTGGTTTTACCGTAAGTCCCTGGGTTATCTAGTTTCAGGCCCTTGATCACCCAAGCACTATTGGTGATGGATTCCATCTGGTGGAATGGGCCTTAAGTCAAATCAGATATTGGTTGATTGCTCCCACAAGCTTTGTGCCACCATCGCACTAGCATATGTTTTAGGTAGGAAACCATTGTAGGCCCTTTGGCTTGTGGTTGGGTTGGCAACTCATGCTGGTAAGGAGAGAAAACAAGGGGAACACTCATCCATTGTTGATGGGAGTGCAAACTTATACAGCCAATATGGGAATCGATGTGGCCGTTTCTTGGGAAGCTGGGAAATTGTCTACCTCAAGATACAGCTATACTATTCCTTGGCATATACCCAAAGGGCACTTCATCCTACCACAGAAACATTTGCTCAGACATGCTAATTGCTACTCTATTCACAATAGGCAGAAATTCGAAACTTCCTAAATGCCCATCAATAGATAAATTAATAAATGCATAAAGAAAATGTGGTATATTTACAGAATGGAGAATTACTCAGCTTTTTAAAATTAAATCATGAAGTACACAGGCAAATGGGTGGAACTAGAAAAAGAATCATCCTGAGTTAACTCTGATCTAGAAAGACAATTATGGTATGTATTCTTTTATATGTGGATATCAGATGTGAAGTCAATGATAATCAACCTATAATCCATAGACCCACAGAGGTTAGATATAGATTAAAGGATTAAGGGGTGGAAGTTAGATCTTCCTAGGAAAGGGAAATAGGACTGATAGTTGTGGATGGATGGGGGGCTTAAACAGTAGGCTCAAGTGGGGAAGAGGGTAGGAGGAGCACAAGGGAGGGATTATGGGGAGAGACAGCTAAAATTAAAGGTCATTTCATGGGTACTATGGAATCTTATTACAATAGAAATTCCTAAAATTTATCCCTATATAAAGGCAATCAAAATAAAATCACAAAATAATGGGGGAAAAACCCCCAGCTGGACATCTTTTGTTACTAAATGAAGCTTCCGGTACCAGGTTTGGGTTACATCTAATTGAGTTGTTGGCCGAAGGGGCTTCATGGAAATTTCTAAACAATCAGGGCTGTGGCCAAGACTATATATAGATTTCTATCCAAAACCCAATGGCAGCCGGGCGGTGGTGGCACACACCAGTAATCCCAGTACTCGGGAGGCAGAGGCAGGTGGATCTCTGTGAGTTTGAGGCCAGCCTGGTCTACAGAGCTAGACCAGGACAGGCTCCAAAAGCTACAGAGAAATCCTGTCTCGAAAAAACAAAACAAAACAAAAAAAAAAAAACCAATGGCAAGGCCCTGTTGTTGAAGAAGAATTCTACACAAATCGTTGAACACGGAGAAGTCAAGCTGGTGCCCACAATAAACCTTACCTTTAAGTGCCAGTGTCTTTGGTACAGGAAGGTATTAAGCATTACTGCACATCCACAGACTACTTAGTGAAACAAGTACTATGATAATGTTTGTATAATTATCAACACATAACTGTGTTCCATATTTGACATCTTTAAATATTCTTAAACACTATAAGAAAAAACAAAAAATAAATTATACACTCTAACAATCATCTGTCATTTTTGACTAAATCTCAATTGTTCATTTTACCAATAAAGACACAGGAGCCAGATGCCAGGGTGAAAGCCTACTAGCTCAGAGAGGCAGAGAAAGCACCAAGCTGACCTTCCTTCTCAGCTGAACTCCCAGAAAAGCTCCCTCTCTCCTTTGCCATTTCAAACAAGATTCCTCCAACTCAATGTCCTCCCTTCTATTGCCTGTGGGTATCTTTCTACTGTCCTCCTGACTCCCTTTTATTCTCTATGGCTTTTTCTTGTTCACTTCCTGTCAACTGGTTGCTTGCTCCCCCTCTTGACCTATGGTTGACTTTATTTTAATCCAGAAAGGTCTTGGATTAAAAGTGTGTGCTCAGGCCAAGCCACACCAAAACTAGAAAAAAAAAATTTCAAGTAAACAACACAATCTTGCAATCTTGGGATTCATGGTGTGATCAAATATCCTGTAACAATCATCTCTAGATTAATTGAGTAGTCCTCAATAATATTCAAAAAGACTAACTCGGAGCAGGAGTTTGGGAGGAGGAGCTGTTCAAAGGACCAAGTGAAAGGCTTTCTGGAGGATCCTTACAGGGACTGACTTGGCTCCCTGAATCTTCAATATTTTTCAAGAAGCTTTTGGGTTGAGGTGACTGAGTAAATATTTCCACCCTGTGCTCAGGTGTATTTGCCAAGTTCATGATGTGTAAAATAAGAAGGGCATTTTGTTTTCATTTATAAGAATGAGCCTGGTATTGCCTCATTAAAAAAAATCTTTCAGGTAACTGAGGCTACTAGTATAAGAACCACTATTTGGGAACCATCCTTGATGACACATCATAATTTACTTTACACTCTGCATCTTATTTTCTGTTAATGGATTTGGAAAATATGAAGTTCTGGTACAGCAAAAATGAGTTATACTAATAATCATGACTATGATTATAGCTTTTGTAACTTTTGGGCTGAAGCTGAGGAAGAGGCTGCAATCACCTGGACCAACCGTCCAATTGTTTTTCACCACAGACTATTGGACTCCGAACCACTTTGTATAAACACAGCCTTTCCAGGCAAGAATAAACCCATGTTGTTACAAGGATGTCTTAGGAGATACAGATCTTCACAGAGATGTGCCAGCTTTCTTGGCATCTTAATTAACTGTCTTCAGTTCTTAGGGAGCATTTCTCTATAAAATATCAAAGCTGCAAAAACATCGGTTCACAGTTTCTTCACTAATGTTGTTGGCATTGCCAGTCAGTGGACCAGTGTACAATCCTCTAAGCTGTGAAGGTCAAAGCAAAGTTATAGCTGGAATCTTTGCATGCCCACACTGACCAACCTACCTTGTATCTTTCCTTATAGTATACATACTTGGTATCACTTATTTCATCAACTAGTATGGCATTATTCATTCAACCTTCATAGAAAGCAATTTTGTAATAATTTATATCTATCAAGAAGTTTAAAATGATTCATAAACTTGAGCAGGCAGTTCTATTTTTAAGTATCTATCATAAGGAAATAATCAGGACTTTTAATGAGCAAAGGACAATTATTACCACAATCATTTATATAACCTCTGATTATATAAAAGGATATGTAATGTTTATGTAAAAGGATATTTATTGCAACATTATTTATAATACGCCTGAATTTAGGAACACCTTAAATATTCAAGCACTGGTGAGTTGTTATATAAAATCTTAACAGAAACTGGGGAAATGAAGGCATTAAAATGTATGCTTTTGATTTATGAAGTAGAAGGGGAAATAGTCACAGTAAAGTTTAAAGCATATAAACTTTGTTCATAAAAAAATATTTTTAAGGTCTGGAGAGATGGATCTTTAGTTAAAAGCACTCTTCCAAAGGATCCACGTTGAATTCCCAGCACCCACATGGATGCTCACAACTGTCTGTAACTCTAGGGAACCTGACACCCTCGCATATACCTGCCTTCAAGGAAGACTCCAATGCACATAAAAATAAATAAGTAAATCATCATTTTTAAAAGATTGTGTATGTGTGTGTGTGTGTGTGTGTGTGTGCGTGTGTGTGTGTGCGTGTGCGTGTGCATGTGCATGTGTGTATTTTATAAAGGACCTGAGGGAATATGTGCAAAACTGGATAGTCTGGGTGATAGAATTAGACTAATTTTATTTTCTCATTTTCTTTTTCTCAAACTTTCTATAACACACAACTTTTAGTTTTTATCAAAGTAATAGGTGAACACAATAAAAAAAAAAAACAAAGAAAAAAAAACTATCCCATGAATTAATCTACCCCTTCCCCCAATCTTATGCTTTTGTTACCTTAAAAATCCTGTTATAGTTGCCTTATTAATGTTAAGTAATTTTTGTATCATACTATTTATTGTCAATTGTAAACACTCTCTTTGCCTCATTGTTACAGGTGTCAGTTTAGATCTATTACATAATAAGCCCACTCGTTCTCTGTAAAATGTATTTTCAATGAACGTTATAAAATGTGTATACCATTATGACAGTTTTTACTTACTATAGAATCAAGTAGGAGATCATCAGTGTTTTCCTTCTTATTCAACTTTGTCTCTTACAACTGTAAGTTCCATCCTTGTCATTTTCCTTTGTGTTTTCCTGCTTCCAGTGTCTTTTTATCATCATGACTTCAGCTTCCTAACAGATGTATATCGAGGTTTTCTATCAGCCCCACTTATGTGAGAAGTGTCATCCCCAGCAGCACTTTACCTCTCTTTCAGTCTGGAGAACTGGTACCCAAGCTTGCTTGGCACTGTCATCATCAGACAGTTGTACCAATCCTGCATTGCTTACTTACTCTTTATATGAAATATTTAGTTTGTTGAAACACTTCTCTCAAATGACAGATTTAGAAGAGAGAAGTGGACCTAGATCTTCAAGACAACTTTATACGTTTATAAATTAAAATTTTGCTGAATTTATTATTATTATTATTATTATTATTATTATTATTATTGTTGTTGTTGCTATTAGGTATAATATTTAATTTGTTTCCCTGACAGGATAATAAAAAGTGCCACTCCTGTATTATTATTAAATGTATTTCTTTAGCTATATTAAAGGTTATGTTTGACAATTCCAATAGGTAGGTCACTTTGGGCTCTGTTTCTGTTGTCTGTGTCTTCTCTTACAGCTGTTTTTGATAGGCCTGATACTTACTGATTGAATTCTATTTGTGTATGGAAATTTAGAGAGGCTGTGAATATAGATGTCTTTCTCTCTGATAGATTCACTCTGTCTTTTGCAAGTAGAGAGGAAGTATATCATCTGAAATTAATTTTGCTTTTAGCTTGAGGCTGATTTGTACTTTATAATATTTGGCCTACTTCAGAGTTTCCCCTTATTCCAAAAACTGCATCCATGAGGCAATCTGGCTAGTTTTCTTGGGCTCTTGGATTTTCTAAATTTTAAAGTTTTAAATCTTCCAGCATAAAAAAAAAAATGCTGAGAAGTCCATGCTAACTGGCTTCTTAGCTATTTGGTCACATCTACTAGACAAGAATATGTCACCCTGGATGCAAATGATATGACTTAAGTAGAATTTAAAACATGAGCTTTGCATAAGACTATCAGATAATGAGGAGTATATTCTAAATAGTGGAGGCAACATGAGCTAACTACAGAGATCAACAGGATCGTAGCAGTTTCCATGGATGGTAACTAAACAGTCCAAATGGAATAGTGCTTGTTTACAGGAATACCAGCAAAAAAAAATTCTAGATGGATTAATTGAAGTAGTAGAAGCATGTGTGTATTGTGTTTGGAAAGTAATAGGAAATCATCAAGATTCTAAATGTTTGTAATCACTGAGGAAACACTATTTTGAAAAGATACTTTCAATAAAACTGGAAAAAAAAACTATTAGGCATTGAAAAGATGATTTGTGAGTGCAGGTGTGTCTGGTGTATGTGTGGGTATGTGTGCTTATGTGGGTGTGCATGCCTTTTAGCATGTGCATGGGTCCACACATGTGCAGGGATGAGTGTGTGTGTGTGTGTGTGTGTGTGTGTGTGTGTGTGTGTGTGTGTGTTGTAGACCAGAGGTTAATACTGTATACAATCCTCAGTTGCTCTCCACTTTTTCTACTGAAGCATGGTCTCTTCCTGGACTCAGAACTCAGTACTTGGACCAATTTAGCTAATTAACTTGCCTCAGGGATGCCTTGTAGTCCAGGGAATACAGGCAGACTGTCACACTCACCTACCATTTACATGATTGCTGGGGATCCAAACTCTGATCTTCCTACTTGTAGACCAAGCCTTTTACTCAATGAGCCATCTCCTCATCCCCACCCCCAGCCCAGCACTACTCAAATGATTTTTAAGGCAGTGAAAAAAGATTAGACTATTTTGGACCAGAGATAAAAGGCAAATGCATAGTTTGGGGAATGTTACATCATATAGAATTAGTTAAAATTCATAGAACCCAAAGAAAGTAATGTGCTGAAAGTTAAGTACAACAATTATTTCTTATGACTTTCCTACAAGAATGTGTCCACAGCCTAACATAATTTTCTTTAGCAGTTTAGTTTTTGTTTCTCTATACTTACACCACTAACAAGTACTTCTATGCAGGTTCTACAAGACAGTGTTAATAATGGAATTTCTTTATATATATTTTTTATGAAGAGATACCAACCAAGTATTTCTTATATTGTTTAGTTTTTTTTTTAAAAAAATCAACTTTTTTTTTATTATTTTTTAACATTTTTTCTGAACTTATCAATGTCCATAGTACCATATGTTACATCTTAAGACACTAGAGAGGTGGAGTAGTGACTAGTGTGGAGATACAAGCTACTGTAATTGTTAATAATACTGTGTTCCTATACCGTTGACAGCATGGAAGCAGACATAATACAGCTGCTGGGGATCATGTGGATTTGAAGAGCTATTCCAGCCACAGCATGATACGGCTGCCAGTCAAATGAGGAGTTGCAATCAGATGTCTGATTAGGAATCCTTGTGAAGAGACAGTTGTGTTAATATGAAAATGTAGACTATACTTTCTTCCCTCCTAGCAAACGCTAAATTTATAAATAGCCATTTTAAAATGAAGGCACAGACATTGGTTCTCATTATTAGTTCCAACTTCATTATTTTGTCATAATCAAAGGTATATCTAGTCTGTCTAATAATGTCAAACTATTTTTCTACCCAACAAGCACAATGAACACTTTATTCTCTTTCTAGTCACTCAGCAACTACATGTAGAACAGCCAAATCATTTTTTCTTTTTAATGTTTTATTTTATATTTTAATTTCATTTTACATATCAACCATGGGTTCCCCTGTCCTCCCCCTCCTGCCCCCGCCCCCACCTTCCTTGGTTATGCCATCCTCTTTCCACCGAGTCTAGGTGATGAAAGGATTTCTACGTTTGCTCAACATAGGTTGTGCCTATCCCACAGACACGCTTCTCCCACTAGCAGGGGCCTTGGTGCTCATATATCGTCAGTACTGTACTTTGAGATGCAAGGTGCCCCATTACATACATTCAAGCTATTACTACTAATTGTTCAATTAATTTGCAATTCTAGATGGGTAAAAATAATGGGTTTGCCTTGTTTATGAAAATATCCCCTGAAGCACAATTACACTGCAATATCGGCACACAGGCGGTCCACATGCATCCTCTGGTAATTGTCACTGGAGAAGGATGCCATATGCTAATGAATTGTCTGGATCACTGAGAGACAAACAGCCCTGCAAGACTTCTCTGAGACACGTTTATATATCAAGCTAAAGATAGGTCCCGCTCATCCCAAGAACTGGAAAGCTCCAAGTGCTACATCATCATTTTCAGCTCATTTGAGTCATTAGCATTTTGCCATTATCATTTGTTTCCCTGTTACCTCCTTCCCCAGGGTAATAGATGTGCTGTACCCTCAGGGTGCCTTATAAACACAGACTTTGGAGACTGTCTCCCACTCCAAGAAAATATTACAGGATTAAAAAATACAGACTACAGCTGTAATGCCACTAAAAATACCTGTGAGGGGATGTGAGTGTAAGCACTGACGGCAGGATGGCTCCATGTTCTTGTGTGCTCTGGATCCTCAACAGTGGCAGGGGTGTGGCAAAGAAGCTCCTGATTTACCATATCTTCAATGGGAATATCTTTCAGCATGGTCACATTGAAACCAAAATGTTGTACTAACCTAGTAACCATGTGAAATCTTTATATATCAGTTCATAACATAGTAAAATCAATTAAGCCATCTGAGATGACCAATGAGAACTAATTAGGGAAAAGAAAAAAATTAATATAAGAAATGATCATTAGAACATTGTCCATGTTTTCATGAAACACTAGAATTGTTCAAAGCTGTCATCATTTGTCCTGCTGGAAACATCTAATGATGAAATTAGGTTTTCCCATTATTACAATGAGTTCTGATTCTATGCTGGACACTCTCCTAGGCACTCTGTACATTAAAAGTTTATACTACATATCCTAAGCCCTATAATTTCTCCACTGTGCTATGCTGCCGTAAAAGCTGAAGATCCCCAGTAAACCATGTTTTGACTGTATTATCTAGGAAATGATTTGGTAACCTATTCCTTAAGGATCCTCTCCTGAGACACCATCTTGCTCACAAAACTGATGGACCCTACCAACCAACACGGCTCCAATAAAGCATGGCTCTAATGTGTTTTGGGGTGCTCCATACGTTTGCAATGTGTTTCTTTTATCAGATTGTGTAAAAGATTAGGAATAGCCTTCAAGTCTTCAGTCCTCTCAGTGCATACCATGATGTTATTTCAAATCTTTTCTGTCTGTCTTGATCCACATTTTCTACATATGACTATGTTACTATATCAGCCAAGGTTCTCCTGCTAAAGAGAGGCAGTGTGTAAAGGTATATAGAAAGATTTTTTTAAATGAGATATCCTTTAGGTCCCACAATTATGAAGTCCCCTAATCTGCCATCTGCAAGCTGGATACCCAGAGTTACAATCTGAATTTGAAATGTCCCCACAGTTTCAGGATTTGAAACATTTTTTTCCCATCTGGTGGAACTACTTGGGGAAACTTTGGCATCATTAAGAATCAGGATTTACTTGGTGAAAAGTCAGGATTTACTCGGAGCAGGCCTTTGAGGTTTGTAGCCTGGCCCTTTGTAGCCGAATTTCTAAATGGTCTTATTAAATTAAAAACACAGCACCAGAAATTGGGATTAAAGCCTTAGAGAGATCAAGGAAATACAGAAAGCCACCAGCCAACCTTACCTCACCAACTCTGCAGCTTCCAAATGGTGCAACTTCCTGTCTACCCAGGCTTTATATGCCTTGCTTTTCTGCCCTCTCATTGGCTCTCTTACCCCAGCTACCTCACTTCCTCTTCCTACACAGCTCTGTCAGTTTTTGTCTATCTGTACAGACCTCCAGGTCTCTATGGTTGGTACTGGGATTAAAGGAGTGTGTCACCACACTTAGCTCTGTTCCCTAGTGTGGCCTTGAACACACAGAGATCCTGCCTGCTAAGGGGTTAAGGGTGTGTGCTGCCTGACTTCTTAGTTTACTTAAAATGGCTGACCTTTTCCCCCTGATCTCCAGGCAAGCTTTATTTATTAACACACAAATAAAATATCACCACATTTCAGCACAAATAAAATATCCCCACAGCCCTTGGTTATTGTTACCCTCTCTTTTTCCTAGTCAGATGAATACCTTACACCAGATTCCATGACACTCTTGACCTGCACCACTCCATCATACCTTCCATGCTGCAATGAACTGAAACCTCCTTGAAACTGTGAGTCAAAAGGCATCTTTCCACTCTTAAGTTGTTTCTGTCAGGTATTGTCGGAATGACAGAAGATAGTTAATCCAGCCAATGAGACAGCTCCACTGCAAGCCTAAAGCCTGCAGACCACAGGAACAATGCTACAAGTACAGTCTGGGTTCCCAACATTTGATAACTACAAACATCAATACCTGAAGGGAGAAGATGATGGATGCTGCAGCTCAACCAGAGAGAGAAAAATCGTGTCTCCTTCACCTTTTCATTCTGTTCACACCCTTAAGAGATTGATGCTACCTGCACACATTGCTGAGAGTGACAGGCTTTGTGCAGCCCGCTAATTTAAATGCTAATCTCTTTCTCCAGGAACACTGGCAGACACACACTGAGAAATAGGTTTCCCCAGCTATCTGGTCATTCCTGGGTCCAATCAATTCAACACACAAAGTTAACCCTTACAGGTCCATCCGAGATCTTGACATCATACCAGTTACTTGCATCAAATTCCTAAAGACACAATACAAATATATTCTTCCTATTGTGATGTAATTATCTTATGTGCAACCAAAACCCATATTAATCTCTTCCTCATAAGGGAAGCTCTTAAATTAAAGTTGGACATTATAATATGAAACGAATACTTAGTGAGCACATCTTCATCTCTGAGGACCTGAGACATTAGCATTTCTGCCTAGATCAGATGTTGTAGTTTTGCATTGACCTGAATCCCTTGGCATAGCAATCCCATGAGATATCCTAAGGGAGCTCCTACACTACAGAATATTCTTTCTTATCTCTGTTGAAGAGATTATCTAGTTTACCCCTTGGCACTTTAGACCAGTCACTCCAACCAAGACTGGAACTCTCTTTTTTGCCTGTTGAGTCAAGATGTATGAGGAAATGAGAGCAACTGGGTTAGTTTAAGCAACCAGTTCAGTGGAATGACTGCTGTGTTTCCTGGTGAAAGAACTTCTTATTCTAGGCTGGAGGTTTCTAGACTAGGGAGGTATAAAGCTGTGGGAATAGAAAGCAAAGAATTTCCTAGTGACTCATTAAGAATAATGTTTCCATGCCTCCCATTTGTATTTCTAATTATAGTGTACAGTACAGTGTTATATGCATGTCTTTTGTGTATAGCTTGACCGATGTACTCTAAACCTAGCATGTAACCAAACCACTAAACAAACTGCTCAAAAACAAAGGAGATACCATGTACTGTATGACTATCTTGGAGTGAGACCCCAGAATCTGCACTCTTAGTGAGCATCCCGGGTGAGTTCAAATCAGATCAGACCTAGAAAATGTCTGATATTGGCATAAATTCATCCCATTTCTGCCACCATAAGACTCCAGATGCATTTTCTAATTGCAGCTAACAATTTATATCATCAGACTATGGTAATGTGAAAATTGATAGTTTTATTAATTGTAACCACAATCTTTTGCATATGCCTGTAAATTTATATTCATAGGATTTGTCTTGTTCCCTGGCCCTAAGACCAGATGACAAGGGCCTTGGAAAATTGAGTTAATTAACTTCTTTCAGTCCTTTTGGACTCTGCCCCAGTCGTATAACTCAGCTTTGCATGCAAGAACAAATACCAGTTAGTTGTACTGAAATTTTGTGTGGTGTTAATCTGCTCAGAAATTGTGCCAGCATCTTAGCATCTTAATCAACCTGTTAACGTTTGCTGAGGATATTTTTCAAGAAATGTGCATGAGCAGAGATGGTAGAGGCAGGATCATCTCTATCATTGCTTTTATCATTCCCATTGATACTGCTAGAACGTGATCTTGAATGAAAGCGATCATTCGTTCCTCCACAAAGCCTAGCCTTGGTCATTTGAGTTCCTGCCATCCACCATACCCCTGTAACATTCCACTTTCTGCCATCTTCATTACCTGTATTCCATGAGTATCACAATAGTTCAATGACTATGTGTCATGTTTTGTGCAAGCCCACTTAGTGAGCACATCTTCATTTCTGAGGACCTTCTGACATATCATTAGGTTAACAGGATCTTAACACTCCATCCCAAGGCCGAGATCACCCACCTCAATTTGTTTTACCATGTAGCATTGTATCATCTCACATGATCAGAAGGAAGATGAGGACAGGACAGTAAGGGTTGTGGCCAGTGCATTTGTGGACACCAGAGGGACCTGAGAAGGAGAGTAATGACAGAAGCATAAGAATCTGGGTTCTCTTCAGGAATGAATCATTTTCGTTTTTCTTACTACTGTTAGTATACTCTTTAGCTGGATATTAAGAATTGAACTATCACTGACTCCCTGATCTGAGTTATTTCCTTCTGTACTCCCATGCCCTTGTAACCTTGTTTTATTGGGGGACATGCCTCCTAGGCTCTATCTTTTTGGTTTTTTATGCTACAATGTATTTATTTGCTATAGGCTAAAAGTCCAGAAACATGCAAGATTTTATTTCATTAATTTTTTATTTATTTTACATACTGACCACAGTTTCTTCTCCCTCCTCTCCTCCCATCCCCCACTCCCATCTACCCCCTCCTCATCCACTCCTCCTCCGTCTCCATTCAGAAAAGAGCAGGCCTCCCATGGGCTTGCATAAAACATGACATATCAAGTTGAAGTAGGACCAAGCTCCTCCCACTGCAAAAAGTTGGATGAGGTAATCCAGCATGGGAAACAGGTTCCCAAGGGCCAACCAGGTGCCAGGAACAGGTTCTGGTCTCGCTGCAGGAGCCTTACAAACAGACCAAGCTACATAACTGTCACACACATGCAGAGGGCCTAGGTCAGTCCCATGCCAGGGTCCATGTGCTCCCAGAAACTGAGGTCAGCAGTCTCGGTGGGTTCCTTCATCATGACCTGGATGACCAACCAACCCCCTTCCCCCTGGCTTGTACAATCCCATCTCCCTTTCTTCTGGATAACTCCTGGAGCTTGTAGATCTGCCCAGTGCTTGACTGTGAATCTCTATATCTGCTTCCATCAGTTACTGGATAAAGGATCTCTGATGACAATTAGCTTAGTCACCAATCTGATTACAGTAGTTGGCCAGTTCAGACACCCTCTCCACTATTGCTAGGATCATCCTGGTGTGGTCCTGGGAGTTTCTCTGGAACCAGGTTTCTCCCTAACCCTGATATGGCCCCCTCTATAAAGACTTCTCTTTCTTTACTCTCCCTCCATCCAACCCCCAACCTGCCTCCTGAGCCCAGCCTGCCCAACCAACTCCTTCAAGTTCTCATCCTCCCATCTCCTCACCCACCGTCACCCCCAGTTTACCCAGGAGATCTCTTCTACTTTCCCTTCTCAGGAAAACCCAGGCATCCTTCTTTGGGCCCTCTTTGTTATCTAGCCTCTCTGGGGCTATGGATTGTAGGTTAGTTATCCTATAATTTACTCCTAATATCCACTTATGAGTGAATATATGCCACATTTGTCTTTCTGGGTCCAGGTTTCCTCACTTAGAATGATTTGTTTCTACTTCCATCTATTTGCCTGCAAATTTTATGAGGTCAACTTTTTAACAGCTGAGTAATACTCCAATGTGTGAGTTACTATATTTTCTTTATCCATTCTTCAGTACAGGTGCATCCAACGGTAGTTTCCAGGTTCTATCAGAAATAAAGCTGCTATAAACATAGTTGAGTAAGTGTCCTTGTGGTTTGATTGAGCATCCTTTGGATATATGCCCAAGAGTGGTTCAATGTTTTTGATCTTAGCCATTTTGACAAGTATATGATGGTATATCAGAGTTGTTTTGATTTGCCTTTCCCTGATAACTAAGGATGTTGAACAATTTCTTGGGTGTATTTCAGCCATTTGAGATTTTTCTGTTGCACATTCTCTGTTTAGATCTATAGCACATTTTTAATTGGATTATTTGATATTTTGATATCTAGTTTCTTGAGTTCTTTATATATTTTGGAGATCAATCCTCTGTCAGATGTGGGATTAGTAAAGATCTTTTCTCATTCTGTAGGCTGCTGTTTTGGCTTATTGACAGAGTCCTTTGCCTCACAGAAGTTTTTCAGTTTCAGGAGGACCCATTTATTAATTGTCAGTTCAGTGTCTGTGCTACTGGTGTTATATTTAGTCTCCTGTGCCAGTCCATTCAGGGCTACTTCCCACTTTCTTTTCTATCAGGTTCAGTGAAATTGGATTTATGTTGAGGTCTTTGGTCCACTTGGACTTGAGTTTTGTGCAAGGCAATAGGTACGGATTAATTTGTATTCTTCTACATGCTGACATCCACTTATACCAGCAGCATTTGTTGAAGATGCTTTCTTTTTCTGTTATAGAATTTCATACTTCATAAAAAAAAAATCAAGTGCGTGTGTGTGTGTGTGTGTGTGTGTGTGTGTGTGTCCATTGATCCATGTGTCTACCTTTATGCCAATACCAAGCTGTTTTTATTACTATAGCTGTATAGTAGACCTTGAAGTCGGGGTGGTAATATCTCCAGAAGTTCCTTTATTATACAGGATTGTTGGATTGTTTTAGCTATCCTGGTTTTTTCTTTTTCCATATGAAGTATTATTCTTTGAAGGTCTGTGAAGAATTGTATTGGGATTTTTATGGGAATTGCAATCTGTAGATTGCTTTTGGTAAGATTTTGGTAAGATTGTCAATTTTACTATGTTGATCCTACCTATTCATGAACATAGAAATTCTTCTCATTTTCTGATGTCTTCTTCAATTTCTTTCTTCAAAGATTTGAAGTTCTTGTCATATAGCTCTTTTCCTTGTTTGGTTAGAGTTACCAAGATATTTTATATTATTTGTGGCTATTGTAAAGGATGTTGTTTCTATTATTATTTTCTCAGCCCATTTTTTATTTGTGTATTGGAGGGTTACTGATTTTATTTTTTTAGTTAATCTTGTATCCAACCACAGTACTTAAGGTGTTTATAAGCTGTAGGAGTTCCCTGGAAGAATTTTGGGGATCACATTTGTATACAATCATATCATCTGCAAATAGCAAAAGTTTAACTTCTTCCTCTCTAATTTGTGTCCCCTCAATCTTCTTTTGTTGTCTTATTGCTCTAGCTAGAACTTTGAGTACTGTATTGAATAGATTTGGAGAGAATGTGGAGAGCCTTGTCTTGTTCCTGATTTTAGTGGAATCATTTTGAGTTTCTCTCCATTTAATTTGATGTTGGTTGTCCACTTGCTATATATTACTTTTATTATGCTTAGATGTGTTCCTTGTATCCCTGATCTCTTCAAGACCTTTATCATGAAGGGGTGTTGAATTTTGTCAAAGGCTTTCTCAGCACCTAATGAGATGATTGTTTTTTTTTTTCTTTTAGTTTCTTTATATGGTGGATTATGTTGACAGATTTTTGTATGTTGAACCATCTATACATCTCTTGGATGAAGCCTGCTTGATCATGATAGATGATGATGATGATGATGATGATGATGATGATGTGTGTGTGTGTGTGTGTGTGTGTGTTTTCTTGGATTGGGTTTGCAAGTATTTTATTGAGTATTTTGTATCAGTGTTCATGAAGGAGATTGGTCTGTAATTCTCTTTCTATGTTGCATCTTTCTGGGGTTTGGGTATCAAGGTAACTGTAGCCTCATAAAAAGAATTTGGCAATGTTCCTTCTGTTTCTATTGTGTGGAACAATTTGAGAAGTATTGGTATTAGCTCTTCTTTGAAATTCTTGTAGAATTCTGTAATGAAACCATCTGGACCTGGACTCTTTTTTGGTTGGGAGACTTCTAATGACTGTTTCTATTTCCTTAGGGGTTATAGGTTTGTTTGTCTGGTCTTGATTTAATTTTGGTATGTGGTACCAATCAAGCAAATTATCCATTTCTTTTAGATTTTCCAATTTTGTGGAGTACAGATTTTTGAAGTATGACCTAGTGATTCTCTGGATTTCATCAGTGTCTGTTGCTATGTCCCCATTTTCATTTCTGATTTTAATAATTTGGATGCTCTCTCTCTGCCTTTTGGTTAGTTTGGAAAAGGGTTTGTCTATCTTGTTGATTTTCTCAAAGAACCAACTCTTTGTTTCATTGATCCTTTGTATTGTTCTCTGTGTTTTTGTTTTGTTGATTTCAGCCCTGTGTTTATTTCCTGCCATCTGCTCCTCCTGGGTGAGTTTGCTTCTTTTTGTTCTAGAGCTCTTAGGTGTGCTGTTAAGTCACCAGTGTGAGATTTCTACAAATTCTTTATGTAGAAATTTAGTGCTATGAATTTTCCTCTTAGCACTGCTTTCATAGAGTTCCATAAGTATGTTGTGCATTCAATTTCATTAAAATCTAGGAAGTCTTTAATTTCTTTCTGTATTTCTTCCTTGTTTGAGTGGTAATTCAGTTGAGAGTTGTTCAGTTTCCATGAGTTTATAGGCTTTCTGTAGTTTGTGTTGTTGCTGAATTCTAACTCATGGTGATCTGATAAGATACAAGAGGTTATTCCATTTTTTTTTTCATTATGTTGAGATTTTGCTTTGTGACCCAGTATGTGGGCAATTTTAGAGAAGGTTCCATGAGGTGCTGAGAAGGTGTATTCTTTTGTGTTTGGGTGAAATGTTCTATAGGTGTCTGTTAAGTCCATTTGAGTCATAACATCTGTTATTCCTCTTATTTCTCTCTTAAGTTTCTGTCTGGCAGACCTGTCCATTGGTGAGAGTAGGGTGTTGAAGTCTCCCACTATTAATACGTGGGGTTTAATATATGATTTAAGCTTTAGTAATGTTTCTTTTACAAATGTGGTTGCTCTTGTATTTTAGGTATAAATGTTCAGAACTGAGACTTAATTTTGATGGGATTTTCCTTCATGAATAGTAAATGTCTTTCTCCAGCTATTTTGATTAATTTTAATTTGAAGTCTATTTTGTTATACTTTAGGATAGGTACACCAGCTTGCTTCTTTGATCCGTTTGATTGGAAAATCTTTTCCCAACCTTTACGCTGAGGTAATTCCTATCCTTGGAGTTGAAGTGTGTTTCTTGTATGCAGAAGGATGGATCTTGTTTTTGTATCTATTCTGCTAGCCTGTGTCTTTTTACAGGAGAGTTGATTCCATTGATATTAAGGAATATCAATAACTAGTGATAGTTAATTCCTGTTATTGTTTGGTTTTGTTGGTGGTGGTAGTAGTGTGTGTGTGTTTCCCTTGTTTGGGTTTTGCTAGTGTGAGATTATCTATTGCCTTTGTTTACATGGGTGCAGCTAAATTCCTTAAATTGGAGTTTTTCTTCTAGTACTTTCTGTAGGGCTGGATTTGTGAATAGGTATTGTTTAAATCTGGTTTTGTTATGGAGTATCTTGTTTTCTTCTTCTATGGTGATTGAAAGTTTTGCTGGGTATAGTAGTCTGAGATGTCATCCATGGTCTCTTAGTGTCTGCAAAATGTCTGCCCAGGACCTTCTAGCTTTTAGAATCTCCATTGAAAAGTTGGTTGCAATTCTTATAGGTGCCTTTATATGTTATATGGCCATTTTCATTTGCAGTTCTTTGTTGCATGACTCCTTATGGTCTTATAATAAAAACACAGAGACACATATTGGGGTAAATGCTGAAAGATCAGAGAGACAAAGGAACAAGTAACAGCCACTTCTCACCTTGCCAATTCCACAAATCCTCTGACTGAATGCCTCTGAGTCCTCAGCTGAAAATATCTCTAGTTCCTGTCTCTTCATGCCTTACATATCTTTCTCTGCCCATCTTCTACTTCCTATCTCCACCTTCCTAGTGCTGGGATTAATGGTGCATGTGCTTCCCAAATACTGGAGTTAAAGATGTGTGCCACCACGGCCTGGCTCTGTTTCTCTCCTCGACTGGATTAAAGTCATGTAGCCCAGTGTGACCTTGAACTCACAGAGATCCAAATGGATTTTTGCCTCCTGAGTGCTAGGATTAAAGATGTATCCCACCATTACCTGACCTCTGTGTTTAACCTAGTAGCTGGCTCTGTCCCCTGGTCTTCAGACAAATTTTATTAGAGTACAAAAAACTATTACCACAGCTCCTAATATTCTTTCTTAATTCCATATGTTTAGTGTTTTGATTATTATGTGACAAGGGGACTTTTTTCCTGGCCCAGCCTATATGGTATTCAGTAAGCTTCATGTACATTCATAGGCAAGTCCTTCTTTAGGTTGGGAAAGTTTTCTTCTATGATTTTGTTGAATATATTTTCTGTACCTTTGAGCTGGAATTCTTTTCATTCTTCTATCCCTATTATTCTTAGGTTTGGTCTTTTCATGGTGTGCCAGATTTCCTGGATGTTTTCTGTTCAGAATTTGTTGGATTTAACTTTTCTTTTGACTGATGAATCCGTTTCCTCTACCATATCTTCAGTACCTGAGATTCTGTCTTCCATCTCATTCTCTGCTAGAGATGCTTGCATCTGTAGTTCCTGTTCCCTTACCCAGATTTTTCCATTTCCAGAATTCCCTCAGTCTGTGTTTTCTTTATTGCCTCTATTTCTATTTTCAAGTCTTGAACTGTTTCCTTCACCTATTTGATTGTTTTTTCTTGGCTTTCTCTAAGTGGTTTATTGATTACCTCCAATTTTTCTGTTTGTCTTTTCTTTGATTTCTTAACGAAATTATACATTTCATCTTCAAGAACCTCTATCATCTTCACAAAGCATTTTTAAGGTCATTTTCTTTTGCTTTATCTGCATTTGGATGTTCAGGTCTTGATGTTGTAGTACTACTGGGTTCTGGTGGTGTCATATTGCCCTTTATATTGTTGAATGTATTCTTACACTGGCATTTACCCATCTGTTCTTCCAGCTGGTGTAGGTGATGCTTGTGCCTAGAGGGGCTGCTGTGCTTCCAGTTGGTGTGGGGTGCTTATGCTTATAGGTTCTGCTGATGTTGCTGGAGAGGGCTTTCCGAGGAGAGGATGCTGGAGCAGGTATGGTTGGGTGGCAGAGTGGGTCTTGTGGGAACAGAGTCAAGTGGGTGGCAGGAGTAGTGGTGACGCCTGCCTGCAGATCTCTCACCTGCTGGCCTGCTGCTGGGGTCTGTACAAAAGTAGGGGGATTCCATCAGAGTTGCCCAGGCTTTTTCTTATTCCTGAAGTTTCCTGCAGTCACAGAGCTGCATCTGAGTGAGGATTAGTGACTAAGAAAGGGACCACAGACCATCTGGACCCCAGCAAATAAGATCTTTGTAAAGAAAGAATAGGTATGTCAGTATGGCTTCTAGTAAAGCATATTGTTACAACTTCCCTGTTCTATTATTGATATTAGCCTCTTATCTGATTAATTTACAAGTTAAATTTTATCATAAAAATAGATGCACAGGACAGAACATAGTATGTAGAGGGTGTAGAACAACCCCAACTCCTCAACTGGGAAGCTCAGAACTTTTCCCCACAGACAGGGAATGAGAACTATGCATTTGTTGTTGCTCATTTCACTAAAACTGGACTCTTCTTCATCAATAAGCTTACACTGAACAGAAGGCTTCAATGGACATGTATTCTACTTTATGTTCAGTGAAAAACGATTTCTAGTTACCAAATAAGAACTTGAGGTGTAATTACTGGAATATTTCCCTTACTGATATGTAATACATTAACATAAGAATATTTCCTATTCTATACCTCTTGGTTTATATCTAAGCATAACCCTAGTTCTCATCCCTTGCCTGAAGAAAATCTTGCAATCTCTATCTCTTTATGTTTAACTCAACCAACAGAGCTTACCTAGAGCAGAGACTCTTAACATGTGACTGGAGATGACAACATTTAGAAATGTGTTGGAAATGTCAGTGTCTTAGTTAGGGTTTTTTTGTTTGTTTGTTTGTTTTTGCTGTGATGAGACACCATGACCACAGCAACTATTATAAAGGAAACATTTAATTGTGGCTGGCTTACAGTTCAGGAGTTTAGTCAACTTTCTTTTTCTTTCTTTTCTTTTTTTTTTTTTTGATTTTTTTTAATTTAAGAAAACTTTTTATTCATTTTACATACCAACCACAGATCCATCCCCCTACCATTCCTCCTCCTACTCCCCCATCCCTCCCCCTCCTGATGCATGCTCCCCTCCAAAAGGGTAAGGACGCACATAGGGAGTCAACAAAGCCTGGTACATTCAGTCAACCTTCATCATGGCTGGAAGTAGGGCAGCATGCAGGCAGATCTGGTGCTGGAGAAGGAGCTGAGAGTTCTACTTCCCTATCCTCAAGCAACAGACAGAGAGAGTGACACTAGGCTGGTCTTGAGCTTCTGAAACCTCAAAACCTACCCACCATGACACACTTCCTCCAATAAGGCCACACCTACTCCAACATGACCACATCTCCAATAATGCCATTCCCTATGAGTTTCTAGGGGCCATTTTTATTCAAACCACCACAGTCAGTTACTCCATCCTGCATGCCAGATGTTCTGGGGTGGAAGCTCAGTGGTGGTGTTTTTTAATGAACCCTCCAGGTTGTTTTAATACACCCAAAGCTTGAGAACTACTGCCCTAGACTGTAACTATTAGGTCTGTAACTATTCTAGGCACTATATTAAATATTTGAGGTCAGTTCTGTTTTAAATGGACATACTCATCAATGCCAAGTAGTAATTTCTATTTGGCCTGATCATTTACTGTCAAATCAATCTGGTCATCAGCCCTACAAAATGGAATTGATCTTATTTAATTCCTGAGAATGGTTCAGACCACCAACCTGCCAAGGGCCAATAAGAGCCTTCATTAATAAATCATATAAATCATGAAGGCAATAACTAAACTGGGAATCAAATTCTTCATTCCCAAATAATGCTGAGGATGGGTTTTAAAAGGCAATTCCAGCTGGATAATGCATCCATTGAAAAAAGTTTGGCTCACCAAGATTGACATGTCTTTTCTTCCTTAAGAGTCCCAGAGTTTTCAGAGCTTTGCCTACTCATTCACTCAAAATCAAACCTTTTTTCATTTGTTATTCTCAGAGGAATAGTGTCACAATAGCATAACTGATTTCTTAACAAATATTCCAGAAATTCTATATCCAGATGACTTCCCTTGCCTTCAACTCTAAGGATTTGGTATGTTTATTAAAATATATTTGAATTCATTTTTTAACAAATCTTTATTAAACTTCTGCACTAAAGCTGACACTGTGCCAAGTGCTGAGCTATAGCAGCACACCAAGGCAGACTTAGTAGCAGCCCTAGGAGCACGAATGTTATTTTTAGTAACACCTTTGTCATTCCACATTTCAGGCAGCCTTAGGCTACTGACATATTTTGGTGATTAATGGTGAAATTATATTTCTGCAATTGTAGTCATCCCACTTGAAGTTTTAAAAAAGCCTGGAATCCAGTCCTGTTTTTAATCCACTTGTCTGATGCTGGTAGAGTCAAACAGGTTACCATTCTTTTACATCTCAACATGGTGGACACAAACCTTATGACCCATGCAAACTCGGCCATCATGCTGGTGACCATCATCCTACAGCTTCCTAGAGCAGAACGAAATCACAAGGGGTTAATACAGATAATAACAACGTTATCAAAGGCCTTTGATCTATTTTCACCCATTGAACTCAATAAAAGAGACCTTCCAACAATGTGTGTTGTTGTGATTCCTTCTCTAAACTGGAGAGATGGGAGCATGATGAAGGAACTTCCTGACTTCCCCTGACTAGAGAGACTGGAGTGGCCCCACGGCAAACGTCCTCAGCTATTAAGCACATCACACCATTTCCTTAAGAAAACAATAATTAGTAAAATATAAACTCAAAATTTACACAACTCAAAGAGCTCATGTTTTCACAGCTGCCATTCAGCTAGTCAAAAACTCTCCTCACTCGGGGCCCAATGGGGACAGTAATTAATTGCCCGTTGACTCAGGAGAGCTTGTCCCAGCTGTGGATTTAATTCATTAGGCTCAGTGTTGTCTCCAACCACCTTGCATTATTGTTTTCCTGACATGTGGAAAGCTATCCCACCTTTGCATGCACTCTGCTTTAAATTTTCTCTTTTCTTGGTTTCCGACTTTCAACATGTTTTTCTGTTTGCTTTCTAATATGGCATTGCCTGACTCATATGTCACCCATGTTAGGCAGAGTCCCTTTCTCTGATTCTATCATTTGTTCGACTTGAATTCAATGTGGCACAAAGCTTCTTTTTACCTCAAAGCAACATCTTCTTTGGCTTACTCACTGAGTATGCAATTAATGAGATCATCATCTTAAGAAATAAGCCCTTTCTGACTATTGCATCTAATTTCTAGGAATGAGAAAAGTGTGTTTCCTCATCATGAGTTATCTCATATCTCTAATGAGAGACAAATACAGCACAATTTCCTAAACCTTTACCAATATATTAATACATACTGATTTAGTATAATGCAAGATCTTATCTTCTATAAGGCTGTGTGATGATTGGGTTGGGGATTTAGCTCAGTGGTAGAGCGCTTGCCTAGCAAGCGCAAGGTCCTGGGTTCCATCCTCAGCTAAAAAAAAAAAAGCTGTGTGATGTTATTGTGAGGACTACCTTCCAGAAATCATGTCTTACTTCTTCCTTTCACATTCTTTCCATTCACTGATTCTCAGGAGCTGCCTTTGTGAAAACTATGAGGTCTCCTTCTGCAATTTGCAAATTCTACTGAAACCCTCACTCAATTTTTCTCTACAGAGTGTCATTTTGATTTTTCATTCATTACATGTCTTCAAATCCTTGAAGACAAAAATTTTGTCTATTCAATTTGTCGGTGTATCTTTGGTTTCTAGAAGAAATTCTATACTTGGTCACTAGTGAATACTTATATAAATATTATATAATAAAACATATTACACCAATATTATTGTT
Organism: Onychomys torridus; assembly: GCF_903995425.1. NCBI lineage: Eukaryota > Metazoa > Chordata > Mammalia > Rodentia > Cricetidae > Onychomys > Onychomys torridus. The sequence goes on from NC_050455.1 coordinate 61,233,018, forward strand.
CATGAATTGGAAATCATGATGGTAAGTAAAATAAGACAGGCATAGAAAAACAAATACTGCTTTTTTTCACTTACATGTAGAATTTTCAAATACTGATCTTATTTATAGGAACCAAAAGTTGGACAGTGATTACCAGATGGTGAGGGATCAAGGAAAGAAAGGGTCAACCTGATTTATTAATATATACTAAGTGACAGGAGAAGCATGGTAAGGTAAGTGTAGTTATAGTACACTATGTATTTCATGAAAAGTTAGGAGAAAAGACTTTTAATCTTTGCACCACAGAAAAGGTAAATGGTTGTGGACATACATATTTTACCATCATTTAGTCATTACACTATATGCACATATATCAAAACTTCACAGGTACCAAATAAATATGTATAATTTAAAATAAAAATAATTTTTAAATGACATTGATATGAAAATATAAGACCTTTAGTTTTATTCTAACTCATTTCATGCATGAATGACCCAACCCAAAACTCATTAGTAGTCTCCCTCTCTTTCACACACATAAGGGTTATTACAATAATATAAGTACACAATAGTATGTGACTATACAACATTTTTGAAAGTGTTGAATTAGTCCTTATTCAAAAGGCAGTGACAGTATAACTTTGCATCAGAACTTAAGATGCAGAAAATATGCCACTTCTTTCCTGTTTTGGCTTAACTCCTTCTTCCTTCAAGAAGTTCAAGTTTTGTAATTGACTACACTGTTCTCCTTGATTGTAATTTAATGCCAAAGTGTATACACTTGGCTTCCTTTTAATTGTTCCTTTGTTAGATGATAATACTAGTAGCTCTACTATAATTATGTAGATAAAAGGAGACTCGTTCAGCATCAGTGACCATAGAACAAATGGCAGGCCACAGAAATCCCAAGCCTAGCATCTACATTTTACACAGGAAGTCAAGAACTAAAGAAATTCAGTGAGTTGTCCAAAGAGGTTAGAAAAGGGTAGAGATAAGACCATGACCTAAGTCTTCTGACAGTTAAGAAGGCTTTTGTTTTAACTACATGAGAGTGCTCAATCAAATGTGCTTAGAGATAATTTGACAAAGTAATTTCACATAAACTCACAGCATCATTATAGCTCAGCTTCTTATATAAACTGGATATTCCAATGAAGTCATAGAAAATGATCTCATTCTCACATGCCTGTCTAAAGCCTGCAAAGTAGAATCTACTCTTTGGGAGGGTAGATGTCATTCCACAATGACAGAGACTTCTGCTTCTTTCTCTCCTGAAAGTCAGGAATGTCACTTCCACCAAATGAAAAGAAAGAGCTATTATTAAATCAATAAATTTTCTTAAATACATCAAAGAGCTTAGATTGTATAGCAACCAGTAGCCCTGACTATGACAGAAATCAGATGCCAAAAACTCATGAGATAATAGGTATGTAGAGTCACTTTATTACCAGACACACAAAATAAAAACTGATACAATTTTTTAATGCATGGCTAGATGGTGAATGTTAAACAGCATGAAGGTACAGGCATGCTAGATTTGGAGTTTAAAACGAACAGTTAAAATGAGTCACCAGTCACTGGATTTCTGTTGAAAGGCTCAAGAACAACAATGAATGCAATGAAAAGAGCAGAAACATGTCTTGGAAATCAGTGAGCACTTTGGGAAAGTGGTGATGACTGCTATAAAAATGGCTGTAGGAGCGGGCCATGTTCCCCAAGGAGCAGTAGTAAGGATATCAAAGTCTATGGACGAAGAGCACCTCCTGATACCACTGGACACAGTAGGAAAGAGGAATGGGGGGAAAGCAGTGTGGGGGTTTGAAAGAAAATAGCCCCAAAGGGGGCGACACTAATGGGAGGTGTGGCCTTGTTGGAGGAAGTGTGTCACTGTGGGCTTTGGGGTCCCATATATGCTCCTACCCAGTGAGACAGCCCATTTCCTGTGGCCTGCAAGTCAAAATGTAGGGCACTTGGCTACTTCTCCAGCACCATGATGAAAATGGACTAAACCTCTGAAAGTAGAAGCCATCCCAATTAAATGTTTTTTCCTTTATAAGAGTTGCCGTGATCATGGAATCTCTTCACAGCAATAGAAACCCTAAGACAGCAATTATTATTCCCAAGTTAATATCATAGATATTCTACTATGTATAACAAGACATAGCCTTACTGAGGAAATATCACCTCCTGAGACTGAGGCTGGACCAGAAAAATCAAGAGGCATTTTTTCCGAGTGGCCAGGCAAGAAAGCACTAAAGAAATCTACTACCAGAGGAAGGTCAATAGCTGGGAGAAATTTCCTGAGTTTAAAGGCTACATGGAAAGCTGAAGTTGTGTGTGGCCCGGGAACAAGCTCAAGCCATCCACCTTCTACCCTAAGTACAAAATGAGGATTAATCATGTCAACTGCAAAATCAGGATTCAGTTCCACTGCTGACTGACTGATGGATTAACATTGTACCACAGGGGCCTAACAGATATACACAGTTCAAAGATATTTTGCTTACCTCAGTCTCCACTGTAGTATGAAAATTATCTAGCATTTAATCAAAAGTAACACACACACACACACACACACACATACACACACACACACACACACACACACAAACCCACATATATATAGCCCAAAATCAGGAAAAAAAAAAAAAAAAGCAGCGTTGGAGAGATGCCTCAGCACTTAAGGTAACATACTGCTGTTCCAGAGAACTTGAATTCAGCTCCCAGCATCCATATGGTGGCAAATAACTATCTAGAACTCTAGTTCCAGGGAACCCAATATCCTCTTTTGGCCTCCACAGGTATTATGTAGTGTGTGTGTGCATGTGTGTGTGTGTGTGTGTGTGTGTGTGTGTGTGTGTGTGTGTAAATATATATATATATAACAAAATCTTAAATCAAAAGAAGAATTAGTAACATAATAACCTATTACTAATAGGCAATTACAATAGGTGGTAGAAACATACCTCATCTCATTTTGCATGCTGTTACTGTGTTTTATGGGCACTGTGCGGTTCTATCTTGCTTTGTGTCTTAATAAACTAAAGGCCTGGAGCAACTCTGCACAGATTAAATCTGTCAACACTGTTTCTCCAGCAGCTCCACTGATCATTGGCATCATTAGCAACAAGGTATGTTTTGTGTGTGTGTGTGTGTGTGTGTGTGTGTGTGTGTGTTTTAATTTTATACATCAGCCATGAGTTCCCCTGTCCTACCCCCTCCTGCCCCCACCACCCCCACCTTCCTGCCAGCCCCTCCCCTCCATTCCCATGTCCTCCATGACCAAGACACCCCTGGAGATTCATTTAAACCTGGTGGATTCAGTACAGGCAGGTCCTGTCCCCTCCTTCCAGACTGAGCAAAGTGTCCCTGTGTAAGCCCAAGGTTCCAAACAGCCAGCTCATGCACTAAGGACAGGTCCTGGTCCCGCAGACCAAACAAATCAAGCTATTCAATTGTCTCATTTATCCAGAGGGCCTGATCTAGCTGTATTCCTAACTTAAAACATACCTTGCTAGAACAATATTTCACACATTGCAATGTAGGATAAGCATAAGGTTTATATGCCCAGAAAAAGCAAATATTCATGTGATTCACTTTGTTGCGTCCACTTTACTGCAGTGGACTGGAACTCAACACACAGAATTTCCCAGACAAATCAGTAGAAAAGTTAAAAGGAAATTTTATCAGAAACAGAAGAGTCAACAAAATTTACATGCTAGGCATTGAGAAAAGACAGGAACCATGATTTTGAATGCCTTCCACAGGCTCATGAGCAAACTCATACAACCAAGGCAGGGCAAATCCACGAATTGGAAAGTACAAATTCAGTAGAAAGCATACAACTGCCAAAGAAAGAAAACTAAGAAAGCTTCTAAAAGCTGAGGCAAAGTGTCAGACGTGCATTTGATGGAAGAAAACACAGGAGGAAGAATTACACAAAAGAGGCACGGCTGAGCAATGCCTCAAGAGAATCCTAGGAAATTGCTGCCAAACAGATACATATTAAAACAGACAAACACTAAAACCTTCATATTAAAACTACAGTAAAACATGTTTAATCCATCCATAATAATAAAAACACAGAAGTAAAATAGGTATAATTGCCAAGTCAAAGACAGAACCGCTTATGATTTTTGAATTTTACAGTGGTGCAAAAGCAACACGTGATCGGTAGGGACTAACTGCAGCCTTGAATTCTAATCTCTTGTCAGGCTGAGAAGCCTGTCTCATAGTGCCCATCAATGCCAACAAGATGCCCTTCATCCTTGTGATGGCAAGGGTAAACAGCAATAGCTAAAGGCCATGGTGTCACCAGCATTTCTTAGACATGGGTTTTAATTAGTTCTATGAAGTAATTGATACTTAATTTCAAAATGGGTTTTGTGTAAGATGAATTTGCACTACTCTATGATAAGGTGTTGTTAGTTGCATGGTAGAGGAGACTAACCTTTGATGTTCAAGATATATTAAATGCATTTTTGGATTTATAGGATTTTCAACTAACAATGTGTTTATGAGGACATCTCATCAGTATGAAACAGAACTTCTACAAAAGAACATAGCAGACTTTTTGTTAAAAGCTATGCAAATTAAAAGTCAATAACATGACTACTTAACTAGAAAGAACTTTAAATTTACTGAGTATGCCCTTCATCACTAAGTATCTCTTTAGATATAAATTTTAAAACATTCTGTAATTTTTTAGAAAAAGTCTTATACCACTGTAGTAAAATTAAGTAAAATATAAGATATAAATTATTAGATATGATTTATTGATTTATTTGGTGATTTATGTAAAGCACTGCTTGTATTGCCTATTTGCCAAGCATGACTTCACTTGCTACCTGAAACATAATGACCTAAACAAATAGCTGGAACAGTGGGTCTTTGCCGTTAACAACCTGACTGCCACATAGGGCTCTGTAAATTCTTGATTGCTTCCATGCCATCTTGTGATTTTAGAGTATAAAATGAGACTATAAAGTGGACCTGGGACAGAAGCCTTTCAGGAGCTGTCCTGGCTTTAGTCCTCTCATAACAACTCTTCTCTTCCACTTTCATTGGTGTTGGGGTGCTATTCCACAAACATTCCCACACCACCACAACCAGGGCCTCTTAGAATTCACTATGTGGCCACACATTCATCCCAGACTCAGAAATTTTGCTGTCTTTACTTCCAGAGTGCTGGGATTATAGGCAGGAACCCCCATACTCACTTCTATATAAATGAAATTATAAAGGATTCATTACCAAAGCATCTACAGAGAAACCTACATCACATTTTTAAAAAAACGATTTAAATAAATACTTTAGAATTTAAATTTAAAAAAAATGCTGACTTTTCTTATTTGATTAAGGTAAAGGAAGCAATGTATTTTAGGGACACACAATTTACAAAACTAAAATGGATCCTAGAGATAATGAAATTAAAGAACAAGTGGCAATTGGAGATGGAGAGATAGTTTCGCTGCTGAAGCGCTTTCATTGCAACTGTGAGGACCCAAGTACAATCCTCAGCAGCCACATAAAGGAGCTGCCCCACAATCCCAGCAATGGAGAAGTGGAAGCAGGGGGATGTTTGGACTTGCTGACTAGCCAGCCTAGACTAGACAAGTTCCAGGCCAGTAAAGACAAGTCTGGAAAACAAAGGGATGAAACCTGAGGGTGCCCTCTGCCTCTGGCTTCCACACCCACATAAACACTCCCTACTCTCTCTCTCTCTCTCTCTCTCTCTCTCTCTCTCTCTCTCTCTCTCTCTCATACACCCACACACACACAGAGACACAGAGACACAGAGAGACAGAGAGAGCTATAGGCAATCAAAGCAAAATAAGCTGAAGTTAATAAATTGTATTTGAAACAAAAAGGCATTAATTGAAGATGGATTATAAAATAAGATACAGTCTATAAACTCCAGGGAAACCACTACAACATTTTGAATTGGGTGTAAAATAATGAATTAGCATGGAAGAGAGAAGAGTCACATAAATAATCCAAAAGCAGGTGGTAAAACACAGAAGGAAAATGCAATTAGATCAAGTGGGAAACAACTAGAAAGGTGATCCCTTGTCCTTCTGAGTTATTTTAAATAGAACACAGGTGAAAAAAAAGGTTTTGGTCATGAATATGCCACATCTAACAAATATGATATCTAAAAAGTTACAAAATCATAACTTAGAAACAAAACATGGAAATGCATATTCAACCCTCAGTAAATCTAACTGAAACACAACTATAAAATAAATTCTTCTGAAGTGTTAATATCAGAAATGTGACACACATTTAGCTTGGAAGCCAAGAACACATGACACTCTGCAACTTCTTTTAGGTTCAACAACTAGATTTTTCTCTCTCCCCCTCACAGAGTATATCAGCCCTCTTCTTTTGTAGCCCTAGCTGGCTTCAAACTCACAGAGACAGAGATCTGTTTCCCTTTGTCTCCCAAGTGCCAGGGTCAAAATGTGCATCACCATGTCCTGCCTTCAGGATGGTTTTCAAATTACCTTCATGGTTAGGTGGAGGCCTTTGACTAAGTATTGCCAGTGAAACAACACGTGTCCCTTGTGGTTGCGAGCCCTTTCTCTTTAAAGAATCAAAAAGCCCCTACTTTCCTCTTTTACAGAATAAAGCAATGCTGGAGATAATGCATAGAGATGGTAGCATATTCATGCAACCCAATTCTTGAAAGAAGAATCACAAGGAAGGTGCCATAGTGACCTACTGGCACATGAAAAAAAAAAAAAAAAACAAAACAAAACAAACAACAACAACAAAAAAAAAACAAAACAGCAAAACAAAGAGCACTCTGTTACTCAACGTAGAACCAAGGTTTGGGTAAACAGGAACCTTGGGCCACATCAGGACAGTTGTCTGTTTTGACAAATGGGTAATATTGAATATGTTTGTTTACATACCATCTGGGATGCTTCTGGACTGCACTGGCAAAGCCAAGTGGTGACAGCAGGTACCATAAGGCTGCAAATAAAGACATATCTGTCACCTGGCCCATTACAACACAGCTACGGCTAGGGTAAGGGTAATACAACATGTGTAGGGTAGAAAATTTAAGGAAATACTCGGAGTCCTAGAGTGTAAACTTAACATTTGTGCCTGGTATTAGGAACACCAATTCCGGGGAAGCAAAATATGGCTATAAAAAAGAAGAATGAGTTGTATAAACTACATTTAATACTATATAGGATATCACAAGGATAAATCATCATATGGTACAAGCAAGCATTGTATTTAGGTTTTAATGTTATTTATTATGAATCATGATATTGCTTTGCTTAATATTATCGAGGTATATCATAAGCATTTATGAGAATATCACAATCAAACCCATTTTAATATAATTAACATATACTAGTAAGAAAATTACTACCTAGACTCACTAAATAATATAAATAGTTACCTTCATGCTTTATTCATATCTAAAGTGTTTTAAAATAACTTCATAACAAATTGTTCAATATTATAATGTGCTCCTTTTCCAGCAGGTATAATGGTGGAATATACTGAGTTTATCCTCTAGAACCACTGAATCTACATATTATACCATGAAGACAACTTAAAAAATGGACACTTGGCACTACAAGGGAATGATGCCTCATTAGGCAAGAATTTATTGCATCCATGCCATCTGAGAGGCAGCATTTGACAAATTAATTATATCTCCCCTTAACAAGCATCTCTGCTCAAATCCCTGTGGCATGTCCAAAGAGAATATGTCTCTGGCAACAGCCACATTGCTGGTAATAAACCCTAACATATTCCTCTGTAGCCTCATTTTGCTTTGAAAGTTTCATGCAAGAAATGTGGCGAAACTTTTCCCTTATGGTCTATTTACTGAATTGTTTCTAGGATGTTTAGTGTTGTGTGTTTGTTTGTTTGTTTGTTTGTTTGCTGTTGTTAGTTTTATTGGTTTGGGTTTGGGGATTTGAGAACAGGGTCTCATTAAATCCTAGGCTTGCTTCAAATTTTCTGTCACTAAGTGTAAGGTTTACAAGAGAGCAAGACCACCAGAACCATATTGAGGCCAAAGAATGAAGCTTTATTGAGGAACAAACTACCAGGATGTCTCCAAGAGAAGGGAAAGCAGGCAGTGCCAAAGGGGAGTTTGGGCTTTCATAGAATAGTTTAAGTCAGGAGGGAGAGAGTAGAAAATGCTGCAGTCAAAGGAACTATTGTAAGCTGAAAGGGGACCTCAGGTCATTAAGATAAAAGGATGCTGTGGGGGTTAAGATAACAGGACGCTGTTGTCAGGCTGCTCTCAGAAAGATAAAGGTCAGATTCCTGAGATGTGCAGAACTTGCAGTTTCTATTCCCCCTAAGGGGCTGGTTTCCTCTTGGCCAGGGACTTAGGCCAGCCTAATTGATTATAAAGGTGTTGATGGTCTCTTCTAGCTACTTTCTGTTGTCAGGGGCACCAAGTCTGGGGACAGAAAGGCTGGGCATAGCTTGTCCAAATCATAGAGTGCCCTCTGCTTCAGGAAATCCTAAGGGATGATATAGGGTGGAAGATAGACAGGCTAGGAAAAGTTTGTTAAAAGTATGATGGGTGATTTGTTTACCTGGTTTAGAATGCATGTGTGGAAGCGTAAGACTAAGAGGCACACAGAATGTGCAGTATCTATTTCTCTGAAATGGTTGGTTCCCTCCTAATCAGGTGTTGAGCCAGTATCACACCAAGGATGGCCTAGAACTCCTGATTCTTCTGCCTCTACCTCCCAAGGATTACAGATGTATGCCTCCACACCTGCCTAAGCTTTGAATGATGTTAGTAAAAAAGGCAGATGTTTAGGGCCCAGGTCATGGTGGATGTGATCTCCAATTTTTATATCTTCTGAATCAATAATTTGATGATCCCTCATTTCAAGGTTCATGGTAGATGTGCTTTTACCTGAGCTTAAGGACAATACCATAAGAAAGTTACTGTGAGTAAGGAGCAGGAGTTCCTAGATAGAGTCAAAACCCTCGGCAAATGTCTGATATCAGCCTTCCTCCACTGCTCAGTAGATCTTGATCCAGATGTCTAGGAATAGCCTGGAAGCAGGCAGAGGGATAATACCGTCTCACCTTCCAGGCTTGGATCTCCAGGACTCCGTGTACTTCAAAGCCACATACAGCAGTGTCTTTCAAGACTTCACAGGTAAAAGCTAGATTTTAATTCATTCATTCATTCATTCATTCATCAATTTACTGATTTATATTAATCAACTTGTGCAGCATTTCCTTTGTGATTAGAGAATTCCATCCTGCAGGGAAGATTTTAAAGACAAAAGATAAACAACTCAAAACAGCTTTAGGAAGTCCCTGAAACCAACCAGATTCACTAGGGCCCCTCCCTCCCAAGAGTAAACAATAAGATGGCTGAGAGGCTGAGAGTCACTCTCAAACAAGCTGACCTGCAAACAAACACTCTGAGATAAGACAAGCATCCTGGAATAAAGCAGAAACCAGCTGAGCTGCTTGGAAGAGATGTAGACCAATCCAACAGAGGCACTGAGAATGGATACTCTGCAACCTGCTGAGCCATCTGCACAGTGTGCTCCAGGTTTTCTAGCTTTTGTAAGCTATCACTCATGCTTGGTGAGCTTTGGTGATGGGCTTCCTTGAGCCCTGAGCTGTCTTTGGAGATGCAACTTGTCATTTTTTCTCCTTCAAATAACTCCTCACCCATATTCTCTTAAGTAACCTCAATAAAACTTATTGCCTCACCAAGTTGGACTTTGGTGATATCCGTACTTTGGTGTGTCATGAGCTACCTAGCTGGGGTGAACAGATGTGTGTGTTGCACCTCCCCAGGGAAATTCTTGTCATACAACATAAAAAGGACTTTTCTGTGAATTTTTATGTGAAAGCCTGAGATAAAGATAAAAATCTTTGAAAGAGAAAAAGGTTAAGACATCAGCCATATCTCTAGGAAATGAAAGAGGAAGGAAATGATCCATCTCTTCAGCCTTGTTATTGCATTTGGTCATTTCAATTTAATTCCTCCACAGCTCTGTCATTTTACATTTAAAGTAACAGTGACTCAAAGAGTTATACATACAGAGATGGAATTTTCATATTAATATAGGGTGGTGATACTATATTTGTAATATGTGATTTTATTTGTATATTAATAAAGTTGTCTTGGGGTCAGAGCAAGCCATAGCAGAAGCGGGGCAGTGGTGATGCACGCCTTTAATCCCAGCACTTGGGAGGCAGAGCTAGGCGGACCTCTGTGTGTTCAAGGATACAGCCAGCATGCATGGTGACACATGCCTTGGCTTGGCATTGGGTCCGGCTTCCCGCCTGGGCGGGCCCAGCTCCCTCGCTCAGGCCTGGCTCAGGCCTGGCTCCGGCCTAGCCTACCTTAGCTACAAGCAGTTACTGCCTCAGCTGAAGTTACTTGCTTAAAAAGCCTGTGCTACAAACAACTCATGCCTGGGGGAGGTACGGCTAATTGCAGTAGCTACACGCAACTGCAGATAGGCTGCTTTGGGCTGAAACACCAGTGCATGTGGTCGGTCAGAGCTTAAGGAAGTCAGATCCCAGGCTCAACTCCACTCAAGCAGGAACATGTGGTTGGATTCAAGCTTTTAGCCAGAATGTGGCTATGCTTTCTTGCTCTCTCTCTCTCTCTCTCTCTCTCTCTCTCTCTCTCTCTCTCTCTCTCTCTCTCTGTTCGCACCTTGGACGCTAGGTACCTGTGTTGAAATTCCCTCAGATTTCTACTGTTCTACACAGAATTGGTAAGTCAATTATATCAGATATTTTAAAGGAAACTATTTAAAAGAGATTTTTTTCCACATTAAAAAAAAATCTATTTTAGGAGTACATTGGAAGAAAATCAGGCTTTGTTTGAAATTTTAGGCAGTCTGACAATGGAACAACTATATGAGAAGATTAATGTTGATCGAATTATGTACATTATTATTCTTCTTATCCTTATTTTATAATTTAAAAACATAGTCAATTTAAGTGCCAGGATAAAAATTTTAGAAAAACTTGTTAAACCTGTTAAAATGCTTTATAAAGAAATTCAGATTCCGACAGAAGAAATTAACAGTGAAGTTGTTTCAGGATTGGATTATAAGTTTCAGAAAGAAAGCCTGTTTTCACACAATCACCCTTAATTTATCTGGTAACCATAAAACAGCTACCTGGTCAAGTGAATACATAAAATATTTGGACTCCAGTTGAAATGTTAGACTTACAAAGGTTTAAGGAGGCAATAGAATCTTATGGCATGCATTCCCCATATGTAAAGCAGATGTTAAACTCCTGGTCAACTTATAATAGGATTATACCACAGGACTGGTGGGAACTGGCACAGGCTGTTCTGGAACCCAGACAACAGCTACAGTGGCAAATGTGGTTCAAAGAGGAAGCTAAAAACATAGCAAAACAAAGTAGGGATAAAGGTATACAAGTCTTTCAGGATCAGCTTGTTGGAGAAGGCCAATATGCTGCAGTACAAACACAATGTTTATATTGTATCCAAACTCTAATTCTATGTCGAATGGCAGCCTAGAATGCATGGGACAGAGTTGAGGAACCAGGAAAGAAAACTGAGTCACTTACAAAGGTTATACAGGGCCTAAAAGAATCTTTCACAGATTTCTTACGAAGACTGACTTCAGCAGTAAAGAGAATGGTCCCAAATTCAGAAGCTAGCCAGATAATAATTAAATCTTTGACTTTTAAGAACACAAATACAGCATGCAAGAGAATAATCAGGCTGTTAAAGGCAAGATCTGCACCCTTGGAAGATTGGATTAGAGACACGGTTAATGTTGAGACTCATGATCATGATAACATGTGGGTAGGAGAAGCAATTTCAAGAGGTTTGAGGAATGTCAGATGTTTTGGATGTGGAAAGCAAGGACATTTGAAAAAGAACTGTAAACAAGGCACTTTTATATGGATGATATTTTACTAGATGACTCAAATACAGATACTTTAGAAAGAATGTTTGAAGAAGTAAAGAAAATATTGCCTTGCTGGGGATTACAAATTGCTCCTGAAAAGATACAAAGAGGAGATTTTATTAATTATTTAGGATATAAAATCGAGCTACAAAAAATTAGACCTCAAAAGGTGCAAATTAGGAGAGATCGACTACAGACTCTTAATGACTTTCAAAGATTATTTGGAGACATTTCTCATCTATGAACTATTGTTGGGGTAAAAAATGATGAACTAAATAATTTGTCCAAAACCTTAGAAGGTGACAAGGACTTAAATAGTCCAAGAGAATTATCACCTGAAGCTGAGAAAGAATTGGCCTTGGTAGAAAACAAAGTACATGAAGAACACGCAGATCATATCGATCCAAAGCTGGATTGCATTTTGGTTATTTTACCTTCTAGGCATTCTCCTACAGGAATACTAATGTAGAGAGAAGGTATTATATTGGAATGTATATTTTTACCAAATAAACCAAATAAAAAATTAAAAACTTATGTCGAAAAAAATATGACTTAATTTTGAAAGGAAAATTGAGACTACGTCAATTAGCAGGAATAGACCCAGCAGAAATTGTTGTACCTTTAACTAAAGAGGACATTGAAAAATTATGGATAGAAAGTGAACCTTGGCAAAGAGCTTGCAGTAATTTTTTGGGAGAAATTAACAGCAAATATCCCAAAAGCAATAGAATTGATCTTATAAGAAAGCTGATCAGATTTTACCTCGAATTGTATGTGAAAAACTCATTTCTGGAGTTCAGACATTTTATACAGATGCCAACAAACAAGGAAAGGCAGATTATAAATCAGAAAATTTAAATAAAGTGGTTCAATGTCCTTATAATTCAGTTCAAAAATCAGAATTGTATGCTATTCTGTTGGTATTAATCGATTTTTCAGAACCTCTCAACATAGTTACTGACTCTCAGTATGCTGAAAGAGTGGTATTACATATTGAGACTGCAGAATTTATCCCTGATGCTACAGAATTAACTTCACTATTTATTCAATTACAACATACAATCAGGGAAAGGAGTCACCCTTTATATATAACTCACATCTGATTCCATACTGGTCTGCCAGGCCTTCTAGCACAAGGTAATGATGAGATTGATAAATTATTGATAGGAAATGTGCTGGAGGCCTCAGAATTTCATAAGAAACACCATGTCAATAGTAAAGGTTTAAAAAAGGATTTTTCCATAACCTGGCAACAAGCCAAGGAAATTGTAAAGAAATGTCCTACTTGTTCCTTCTACAATCAGACACCATTACCAGCAGGATGTAACCCAAAGGGTACACAGAGGAATGAAATCTGGCAGATGGATGTGTTTTACTTTGCAGAATTTGGAAAATTGAAATATGTACACCATACCATTGATACTTATTCAGGATTTCAATGGGCAACTGCTTTGAGTTCTGAAAAAGCTGATTCTGTAATCACTCATTTGCTAGAAGTTATGGCCATTATAGGTATACCTGCACAAATTAAAACTGACAATGCTCCAGAATATGTCTCTATTAAAATGAAACAGTTTTTTGCTTATTATAATATAAAGCATATTACAGGTATACCACATAATCCTACAGTCCAAGCAGTCATAGAAAGATCCAACAGAACTCTAAAGGACATGATAAATAAACAGAAAGGGGTAACAACCCCCCCCCCACAAATAGACTGCACAATGCTCTATTAACTTTGAATTTTCTCAATGCTAATGAGAAAGGAACAACAGCTGCAGAGAGACATTGGATAATAGAAAAAAAAACTACACAATTAAATCAGCCTATATACTTTAAGGATGTGCTGACCTCAGAATGGAAACCAGGAAATGTGTTACATTGGGTACGAGGTTTTGCTTTTGTTTCTGCAGGAGAAGATAAGCTGTGGGTACCATCAAAATTGATAAAGGTTCAATTTGAACAAGAGAGACCTCTTAATTAGAGGAGGTGATAGTTCATCAACTGACATGACCATCCAATTTAAACTAATTTATGCCATTAATACATGCCTTTTCATTTAATCAGATATATCTTGCCAAAAGGGAGCCTCCCCAAAATTAGTCTTGGCGAAGGGTTTTTGTTTTTGTCTTTTAGGAGAATGAAGGCTAAGGAATCTGAAGAACACTGGACAAATGAGACAACTGAAGAAAAAGGACAAACCATCTGTCCCAGGAAAAAGAGTAAAATGGCCTATTGGTATATCATCTACAAAATTTCACAAATCTTCCTAAATGTTTGTTTCTGCTCTTCTCTAAAAAAAAAAATTAACACTATTGGTCTTCTTGTAGTCCCAGTTCAATTAAAATTTAAAGCTGATTTTGGAGTTGGAGAATGACTCTCTCCTTCTTGAAACTCAAGCATGTTGTTGAAAGGAAAATGCAAACTCCCTGTATCATACCAGAAGAAAGAGCTATCTTCTGACATGGGACAGGAAAAAACCAACTTAATTAAGGGACTATTCTATTACTAATCTCAGTTCTTTGATTCTATTCTAATTCTTTAAACTTTTCTTAAAGTATGAATTTTATATCAAAATTTGCTATATATATTTTGTTATATTTAATATATATATTATATATATATATATATATATATATATATATATATACTTTGTTGAGATAATAATGGTCATACTGAGTACTAATTAGTTCTAGAGAAAAGGCTTCTATTAGCTGCCTATATATGTCTTTGTGTTCGAGTCTCTTATCAGTTTTCTGCAGGAAATCACGGCCAGGCCTAACATCAAGTGAAATCTCCAGGAAGAAGATGGGGCCCCACAATGACAATTCCACATGGACAGTAGTAATATCACTAAGCTGACAAACATCATCTACAGATCAGCTTTGGACTACAAAGTGCTTAGAGCAATTCTGAGATGGCTAGCTGAGATGATCCAGTTTCTAAGACTACTTGAATAAGGACTTGAGATAAACCCTGAACTTTGGCATTATGGATAACAAAGAATATAGTTATCTTTCCTAAAATTTGTCAATTAACCCAAAATTTTTCTTTTCAGAATAAAGATACCTTCGCCCATACCCAGCAGGAAGCAATTTTAAGAATACAACGCCCATATTCCCAAGGGGGTTGTGTGGGGTGGGTGGTTTTTTTGGTCTTTTAATGGGTTTTGGGTCTGGGATAGTTTTCATTGTTTAGGAGGATTGGTTACAAGTTGTTGTTAAGGGTTAGGAAAAGGGCTAGGCAAAGGAGATTAGATTTAAGGTGCTTGTTAAAAAAAAAAGAGGAAAAAAAGACAATTACTAGTTTTAAATACTTTACATTGGATTGGATTGTTTTATATTGTATACAAATTATATATCTATATTGAGATTGAGATTGCTAGAATATGCCATACACATATTTCTAATCTTGCTCAAGATATTGTACTTATACCATTCATTTAACAATGTAATGCAATTTGCCAATCCTTGAATGTTATTATTACCAACTATTAGGATATATAGAAATGAAAGTTAGTAGTTAGACATTACAATCAAACTTGTAGTCATATTAGGTGTGTTTTCAAGATAGAACAGATATATTTTAGATAGTCAGGTCATCTTCAAACCCTTCAGAGATCTACAGAATATGGCACTTAAAATGTTTTAATAACTTAGGAATTTTTCCTTTTTGCTATGACTATGAGACATGTCAGCTCCTGGCAGTACCAATCTACTTCAGAGAAAATATGGACATTGAAGAAACTGCATATGGAGTTAACTTTCATTGTGACAAAAGTTAGCCACTGGACAACAAAGTGTCCTTGAATCAACTGCTGACAAACAGGACAGACAATACATGAAACGAAGGACTACTGATTCCTGCCAAAATAAGTGTGGTTGTGGCTTTAACAAAAGGCATCTTCTGAAGCCAGGAAATTATGGCACCATCCCTGAAGTGAGTGGCCTTTGCAATCTGGAAAAGGTACTTTCATTTGAAGGCAGCTGAACAGGGAGTGGGCCGATGGCTTCTGATGTGCAATGGAACAGCACAGATGAAACAGTTATTCTTAAAGAATCACTAAACTCACCCCTCTCAATAGCAGACTGGCATTTAATAGAGGGATGTGGAAAAGAACAGGATGCTGAGATGAAGCCACATATACACAGCCAAGAAAAATGGACAGCTGAATAAAAAAAAAAAATCAACAATTTCCAGAATTTAAAATCCTGAATCATGACATGACACTAATGGAATTCAGGTGTTTCTGGTACATGGACTGCTCTCACCAAATGTGAGGTCAAACTGTTGACCTTGTATACATCCTAGTTGACAAATGAGTCTGTCAGATAAGCTAAGCCTATAGGCTGAAGATGATGCCCCAACACTGCAGAGAAACCTCAGGTGACTGTCCAGGCAGCTGGCTGTTTCTGTCAACTCACATTTTTTTGGAAGCTGCTTGCATGCACTTCCTGTTTTTATTTTTTATTAGGTAGTATTATTTCCTTCTTGGGTCTCTGAGGGAGTTGAAGATCAGTTAGCTATAGTTATAGTTTTCCTTGTTAAGAATTTCAGGAAAGAAACTCACTAGAGGTGTAAGTGTATAAATTTGAAAGACATTATAAGACAATTCCATTAGCAATATAAGTTAGGATAGAAAGTGAATCAGGTACATTTTGGACTTACCAAAATAGGATAGATAATGGAATTATTTTCTCTGGATTTGTCAAATACAAATGGACTAGACATTTTAGTTATAACTTTTTTCCTTTTATTAAAATAGAAAAGGGGAAATGTGGTGATATTATATTTGTAAAATGTGATTTTATTTGTATATTAATAAAGTTGCCTTGGGGTCAGAGCAAGCCATGGCAGAAGCTGGGCGGTGGTGGTGCACGCCTTTAATCCCAGCACATGGGAGGCAGAGCTAGGTGGATCTCTGTGTTTTCAAGGATACAGCCAGCATGGTGACACAAGCCTTTAATCTCAATACCAACCATAGAAGACCTGGAGGTCTGTACAGACAGGCAGTGATGAGGAGGTCATGTGGCTGGGTTTACAACCAGTGAGAAAGCAGAACAGAGAGTCTATAAAAAGAAAACACACAAGAAGTAACTCTCTTGTGGAGAGGAAAGACAGCAGAAGCAGTGAAAGGGTAAGTTTTTCAGCTCTTGCTCTGACCTCGTGGCTTTTAACTCTGCAATTGGATCTGTGTTTCTTATTTAACAAGATGGTTACATCTACAATATAGACACATTTTTGTTCTACAATATTAAAATGTATTGGATAATAAACTCATAAACTTCATCAATTCTATTGGCTATAATTTTTGCCAAGTAGCTATAATTTTCCTTGATGTGTTTTCATAGGCAAGGACAGATCATCTTATTCCAAGTTTAATTAATAATATTAACTCTCATACCATATATTACACATCACCCAATTGATAGATGATGGATAAACAGATTGATAGATAGATAGATAGATAGATAGATAGATAGATAATTGATAGATAGATAGACAGACAGATAGATAGAAAATTATATGTATGGTTATATAATAATTATGAAAAGTTTAAATGTTAATAAGGTTGCAAAGTTTGAGGACTGGAGACAGAGAGGCAATACAGCTGCAAAGAAAATCACTCAAGATGGTTAGATATTAACAAAGCCTTGAATACAGCTTCTGGAACTAAGCAGAGCCAAGCCTCAGGGTCTCAAGGTTGAGCCAGGTACAGGACTGAGTCTACCTGCACAGGAATAGACTGGTAGAGAACAGGCAGAGGTCTGAAAGGACAAAAATACGAATGGAAAGATGACAAGCTGAATGGAGGGCATCAAGCAGTGAGTTAAGCTGAAGCTTGTGGATGAGTTAGAAGTTCTCTGTTTGTTGTTCCCTTTGTGTACACACAAGTGGTCAATGGACAGGACAGTGGAGCAGTCACACTCACAGAGTTAAGTTGTCTCCTCCTTATGGGGTCCATGAGAACATCTTCTACCTCTCATCACTAGTGCATTCAATAAATTCTCAGTCCTGGATTATATATATATATGTTTGTATGTGTAGACTATGAATGTGTGGACTATGTAGATGTACACACATATGTATGTGGAGGTACATTCATCTACTCCAGTGCACCTGGAGGCCAGAAGTTGACATCAGCATGTCCTCTTTACCATCTTCTATTTTTATTTTTCTCTTTTTTTTCTAGGCAGAGTTTCTCACTGAACCTGAGGCTCACTGTGTCAGCAACTCTAGCTTGCCAACAAGTCCCAGGGATTTTCCTGTCTCTTCTGACCCCAACCCTGGGGTCACATAGATGCTCTGGCTTTCACATGGGTGCTGCAGATTTGAACTCAGTTTTTTGTGCTTGTTTGTCAAGCCCTTTACCCACTGATCCTTCTCTCCATACCTGGTAGGTTTTATTTTTTTCTTAAATATTCTTTTTTTAGCTTTTATTTTGAGATTAGAATCACACAATTTTACTCTTCTCTATCCTCTTTCCATCACCTCCCACATGCCCCTCCCGGTCTTTTTCAAATTCATGACCTCTTTTTTCATTAATTCCTAAATATGACCTGATCAATCCATATAATGTTATTTGTATGTATGTTTTCAGCATTCACCATTTGGTAATGAATAGCCATTCAGTGTGCTCTTCCCTGGGGAAGGTTATTTCTTCCACTCTCAACACTACTTATTTGCTTGTAACTCTTTGTGTAAAGTTGATGCTTTTAATGTGTCCATGTGCTCCTCTTTTCCCAGTATACACTGGTAAATTTATCAATGGTGCCTTTTTACTTTTCAGAATAAATTATCAGTGTGTGTCTGGCAGGTGCTGCTAGATGTAGACAGGTAATGGTGTCCACCTGCTAAACTAGGTGCAGAGCCATCCTCCCTGTCTTTGTCCTCAAAAGAGAACCAAAAGCCGCTTGTAAAAATGGAATCACTCCAGCAAAGCACAGTCTGGAAAACACTGTGTATTACAATGTTGGCTTGGCTTAGAGCAGGGTAGAGATACTCAGAAATACCAGGCCCATGGTGTAACCTGAGATCTAACTCCAAAGCTTATTTAATAATACATTATATACATAGTTTAGCAAAACAATGTTTAAAGGATTTGTATGTCAAATTTATAAACAACAACAACAACAAAAATAATAACTGTGAGTATTGTGGAGTTCAGGCAGTGGAAATCAGTGTAAACTTTTTCCTGACTCAAATATTAGAAGTACCCAGAAGAAAAAGAAAGAGATTTCCATTTCATGACAAAATAATATGGGCCATCTAAAAACAGTCAGTGTGTCTTAGTTCAATTTCTATGTGCTGAACAAATAATATATATTGCATGTGTGTGGTAGAAATTAGTTAAATAATCAAAAAAGAAAAAGAAGGAAAGAGGAAATGAGAAAACAGTGGCAACAAGGAGAACTCTGGGTTTTGATTTCTTGGGTTTGGAAGAGCAAATAGCAATTACAGTTGTCAGGGTAAACCTCTCTGCAGGCCATAGGGGACATACTACTCTTCTTGAATCTCATTCTACTTTCATTTTGTGGTTTCAGTGACTCCAAATTTGCAAAGGACTCATCCTTGTTGGCTTGCTTTTGAGTGAAGGCAAGCCCTGTCAGGAAAGTGTCTGAGAGATAAATATGATGTCCTCTGCTGAAAGAGAGTGAAGCAGGGGATTGACCTGGTGAGTGCCAATGAAGCAGATTCTTGCCAGCCTGGATTACTTGAGAGATCATCATTTGGCTAATTATGGCCAACCACAAGCTCCCTCTAGTCCTCTGAAGATGCAAGCTGCATTCCCACTGTGAACCATACTCCAGGGTTACACTAGAAGGCAGTCAGTTGACCTAGATTTCTAGACAATAGACCCTGCTACCCTTCCCCAGCAAGTCTATAGATTAGCACAGGAACAAAGCCACAAAGTATCTAGGTATTTAGATTCAAACTGCTCTTAGGAATCCCTAGGTTGTACTCTCTCTGACCCTTTCCTGGTTTTGTTTGTTCGTTTGCTTTGGGCTGGTATTTGAGTTAAGCATGCATAGTTTTTAAGTACCTGTGATTTGTTGGACTGTGGAGAAAAAGTGTGTTGTGTTGCTGCCTCTTACCTGTACTTGCAGTTGTGATGCCCTGTAGTTCTCGTGTGATAGAGGTTGAAGAATTATTATTAAATGCATAAATGAATAGCATTGTACTATCATAAAGCATCTTGTGGGACTTTACACTAGCTCTTTAGTTATTGATGATATCATTATTTCAATAAGAAAGACATGGTAAATAGAAACTCACACCAATCAATATTATGCTGAAATATATAGACTGCTTGCCCCCTAAACAAATTCCGTGGCTTTGTCTCCTTTAAAAACAGGTGGTTGTGTCTCACCATCTATTATGTGAGCTTCAATGTGAGTCCTACCATTTGCTAATCCATATTCCTTAACCCTACCTGTGAGTCCAGGGATATTCGGGAAGAAGCTGTGTTGTCCACAGTCTAGCCAGGTTCAAGACTACAACTATCCATGGTTGGAAACAGTGCAGAAAGAACTCAAATACTGTTGCACCGAAAATACTGAGTCTAAAGCAAGGGCAACATTGGGACAAAGGGAAAAGAGAAACATAGTTGGCACCTCTGAATGTCAAATGCCAACAGGGCTATGTGATAAGAACAAGTCACATAGAGCAGCTGTGGAATCGGGCCATGACCAGAAAGGATCAGTTGAGTTAACCCTGTTTAGAGCACATCCAGAAAATTTGAGCATGATTAGGAAGTAAAACCCAGATAAGCATCCTCTTCTCATGCACCTGTGGTAGAGACACATCTGTTTTCTTCCTGGTCCCTAGCTATGCCAAAAGCCAAAGTTTTATATTCTTTTCATAGATCTTGTTACTTTGTAAGCCCCAGGGACCCCCATCCAGTGGCATTTCACCTCTGTTTTTTCTTCTATGAAATTCCTACTCAGCTTCTCCAATGTTCAAGGTTGTACTAAACCTTGGGTATTGACAAGCTATGCTGTAGACTGTTACTTGTTGTCATCCTTGGCCTATTCATCTCAAATACAGCACTGTTTGTTTCTTTGTTTCTTTGTTTGTTTGTTTGTTTGTTTACTCATTTATTTATTGTAGTGTATGGGGCAGTGATACTTGATTGAGATTTTTTACTTTCAATTGTGTTGGTCTTTATCATATGCCCCTCTCTTTATTAGGTAGCTGCCACAACCTCTCACAGCCTTTAAGTATTCAGTATTAAAAGGTAAAATTTAATTCTCATTTAAGTAGCAGATCTCACATCAGTATGTCCAACCTGCCCTTCTGTACAGTTCCTCACAGTCCTTCATTGCTCTCTCTTTTCCAGGCATTTCAGAGCATAGATGCTAGAAGCACTTGGTACCTTTCTCTCCCTACTCCACCTGCCTCTACTTAAATGAGCAAAGTCAAAGGTCTTCTCTAAATGGTTTATCAGCAAAGTGGCCTAAGCATCAGAACTATTCTGTGCCTTGGCCCTTTTCTAATCCTTCCATTAGTTTAAAATGTCCCCCCCATTCTGCAGAAGTATCTGGTGCTGTCTTTGCACATCTCCAATGACTAGTGTCATAATAAGAGAAAGAAAAGGGAATTCCATGGACACAGAGACATGGAAGACACACACATAGGGCAGAGTGCCACAGAAAGACAACACAGAGCTAGCAGTCAGGCACCTCCAAGCCTAGAAGCATAAAGATCATCAGCACCAACCAAAGCTGAGAGAGATAGGAGGCAGATCCCCACAGGAACTTCTGGAAGGAGCCAGTATGGCTAACTTCAGACTGCTAGCCTAAAGAAATAGGAGTGAATTCATTGATATATGTAACTCTAGGAATCTGCTAGTGCAGGTGATCCCCACTACTTATGGACAATGCAATTCTTGGCAGATCATATTATTCCTAACTCTGAAATGAGTATAGTGATGATATCTATCATCAGAACTGCTTTGAGGAACAAATGTAGTCAGGTTATGAAAAAATACATATTAACAAGCAGTATAAATAATACTTATTGGAATGATTCTAATGATTTCAGTTATATAAGGAAGAGATCAGGGATGAAGAAAATAAAAAGAAGAGAAGGAAGAGGGAAGGAGAAGGGAAGCAAAGAAAAGGAAGGGAGGAACTGAGCTTTCAGTTCTAAGGTGAAATGTTCTTTCTGCCAATTATTGAATATTTTTATTTTAGAAATCTAGTACTTTGTTAATTCTAAACCACTGACCTTCATTTAAGACACTTAGAAAGGAAGCCAATAAAATTAGTCCTGACTCTTAGGTGTGAAGGACTTAAAAAGTAATAGTTAACCAGTTGACTGTTTCTAAGTGCTAAACACTCTTGGTCTCAAAATTCTATGAGCTATAGATATGAGGGTCATGAACAAGAAATTCAAGGTTCCAAGGCTTCAGAATTGGCACAAAGTCACAGTGTCAACCTGGTTCTGACTTCCAAGCCTGCGTATTGTATCACTACTCAGTACTCCACTCACATAACCAGGAAAACTGGAAAACACACATGCCCCCCACCAGAGTCATCTCCATAGCCTCATGATTCAGGGATCACTTCTTCCTCTAAACTCCCCTATTCAGTGGCAGGTGTGTCACTGGCCCTCAGCAACATGCATATCAACGCTGTGATTAACCTGCTGGAGTCTGAGCTGCCACCTCCTACTTGGGCAATTTTCCAACCATTTAGTGGCATAATTATAAGAAACAAGGATGTAAACATTTCCTCCTGCAGCCTGGGAAGAGGGCCAGAGGACTCAACCTTGGTGAATTCCCTACGGGAAGCTGCTCGGTGGTGATTCTGTAGACTCAGCCTACTCAGGTGGCAAATTATTTTTGGGCCCCCCATTTCCTTGTCACATCAATAGAACCTATACTGACAGCAAAACTGAGATTCAGCAATAAGAAAGAATGAAACAACAAATATGCTACAATGTAGGGGGAAAAAAAGAACGTAATGTTGAATGAAAGAAACCAGTTGCAAAAGACCACATATCACACCAACTCATTTATGTGAAACGGCCAGAGATGTCAACCTACAGGAACAGAAAGTAACTGGTGACTGCCTAGAGGTGAGGGAGAAGTGTAAAACATGAATGAGGATGAGCAATCTTAACAAGCAGATCAAGACACTGAACCACTGGACCACGGTAACATCGCAATGTACTCTCTTTGCTTAAATGCAGTTTAACTGGACCCTTAAAAAAAAAAATTGTGCTATGTTCATTGTAACTCATCAGTTCTCTTTTAAAAGCAAACTCAGACTTACTAAATTTTCTGAGATGCAGCTGGAGAGATGGCTCAACGGGGAGTGTTTGCCACACAGCCGTGAAGACCAGAGTTTGATCCAAACACCCACATAAAAAGCCAAATGTAGCAGCATACTCCTAACACCAAAGAAGCAAAGACAGGATAATATTTCTGGTCTGCAGGTCTAGCCAAATCCTTAATTCCTCACTTCAATGAGAGACCTTGTCTCAAAAGCTAAGGTGGAGAGTGATAGAGAAAGACTACATGATACTGACTTTTGCCCTCTACATGCATGCACATACACACCACACACACACACACACACACACACACACACACACACAAACACACATATGAACACTTACATATGTGTACACCACACCATACACAATTGGTTAATTGAAATAAAATTCTAGAGTTGATTGCTAATTGGAAATCCTAGAAACAGAAATCAGATACAAAATACCAAATACATTCTTCAAATTGTACAAGGAGATACTTGTTTTGGAAAGTTTTTCTAATATTACACATTTTTCTTCCTACTTGGGAAATGTACATAGAAAGAGCAACCATCTGTACTATTACATAACCCATCTGTCTTATGACAAGACAATACTGAATTGTTTCCCTTGCTTTTTCATGGGATCCTCGATAGTTAGAGTTTAGATCTGAGTCTATAGAGTGAAATAAAAATTAAGTTATTTTATCCTGCTTCCAGTTTACACATTTTATTATGATTGCATTAGCTGCATGCTAGACACTCTGGTAGACAATATCAATATACTTTTATTCTTTCAATAACCTCAGGGAATAAAAACTATTAACCTCATAAATGAAGAGCCCCCAAGGAGTTGCCTTTCTTACACAAGATTGCACAACAAATAAAAAACAGAACCAACCTGTTGGTTCTTTCAACCTTAACACACACCACTCTTAGTTCACTTCCAGTCTCAAAGCACAGAAAGCCACTATGCTATTAAATTCCCAGAATGGGGGAAGAAGGAAAGAGTGACACCAAATATAAATCATACCTTTTATAGATGCCCATCCTACTAAAAATACTGTGCAGTATTTTATATATAAATTGGAGTTGAAATATAACAGTACCCAAGGCCAAGAGTTTAGAATCAGGAGAGACTGGTGAAGTCCCTTGGCTAAACAAAAATATAATTCTATTATAAGTAATTCAGTAAAGAATCTTTGTGCCTTCTCTGAAGTCTATAACTTGATATAGAAAAATATATAGAGAGAGATTTCCTGACAAGAACACAAAACTTTAAACTTTGGGGGATTTATTGTTGGGATGAAGGTTTATTGGAAAAGATCAGAAATTTGTCACTCATGTGTGTGTGTTGTGTTGTGTTGAATGAGAAACGGTGCCTATAATGTATATATAATATTAAAAGTTCATGGGTAACAAGGCATGTGCCAGTGGAGCAGAAGCAACTAAGTCAGATCAAGAAAGAAGCAATTAGAAGATAAGCAATTATGTCCTGAGATGATGCTGATCAGACCATGGTTTTGTGACCAACTCATCTCACATCCAAACCAAGTGTCCAGACTCATACCAGTATCATTCTCCAGGCACTGGTATAAGCTATCAGCATCAACTGATACCTTCAGTTATGAAGAGAGGCTGGATCCTTGTATGACAAACATGAATTCACTTTGGTGGGGGAGGGCTGAGACAGGGTTTGTGTGTGTGTGTGTGTGTGTGTGTGTGTGTGTGTGTGTGTGTGTGTGTGTTGTTTTGGTGCCTGTCCTGGATCTCGCTCTATAGACCAGGCTGGCCTCTTTAATCCCAACAATATACAATGAATCAATATATCTTTCCATCAACATACTCTGAATATGTCACCATTACACTAACTTCAGGATTGCATCTTGACCAAATTCTTAATTCCAAATTACTTTTCTTATGACTGGTTCTTCTATTTCTTCAGTCCTATTATGAACAAACATCATGATGCAGGCTTGGACATGAACCAGGCTTTCCACTTTCTCAAGTCATCAGTGAAAGTGGCCCTGGAAACAATGTTCTTACATCACCAGAGAAGTGGCAAATCAGGAGCAATACTAAGGCTGTGTCAGCTAAGCCTGGTTTCCTGAAATTTTCAAAAATTCTAGGGGATTCCCAGCATTTCTTACTTGAATCTTTTGGGGTTTAAGTTAACTTACATTGATTTGTGGTGCTTACAATTAAGAGTTCCAGCTGATACACATAATAAAGCCTCAGGGAAGAAAGAGAAGAGGGCCTTGGGGAAATGATGATTGGTAAATCTGCAGCACAGGGTGTGCAGTGAAAACTAGAAGTGATCTCCTGTGGTCACTTGGAGTAATGGATTCACTGAAGACAAAGTTTGTGAGAACTACATGCCTTCTATTATAAAAACCAAATGAAGGGCTTAAAAAATTCTGTAGAATGGAGGGATGCTTCAGAGATGAACAACTGAATGAAACAGTGTGACAGGATCAAAATGCTCTATTCTTGGCTCAAGGCACAGACCAAAAATACAATAAAATAAAAATCAGAAACTCTCTCTGGCTGCAGAAAATAATCTCTTATCTCGTGCAGCTGCGGGGCTAAGATAGTTGAAAAAAAGGAACATGGTGTTTGATTCTACAGCTTGCAAAAAACAATATGTCAGATGAATTCACCAGTTCTCTTTGGGGAGGGCAAACTACTGATAGGAAAAGACAGAATAGGAGAGTTGGAATGGGACATTGGCAGTCACACATGGCCCACACTGTATCCTGACACTTCCCATCTGCCGTGACTCCCCCAGAGGGGAACCAGAAAAGATCTGTTCCCTGTCATTAAAGTAGATTTTTGCTTAATAGAAAGCCTGTGATGACTCAGGTTGTGACATCAGTATTGGAAAAGGGTTCCAGTCATCACCACACACTCGCTGAGTGCAAACACATCACTAAGATTCCACAGAGGATAAGATGAAAACACAGACTGTAGGGCAAAGACTTAGCCACTGAAAGAAATTTACAGAATTATTACCAGTTTGAAAATCTAGAGAACATGGATAGAAATGGATTTTAAGGGAATCAAAGAAAGAAAGAAAAGGCTAATTCAAAGCTGAGGTGAGCACACTGATATGGTGCTGTTATTGGTATGTTGGTACAAACAACTGGGAATCATTCTTATTTTTTGCTCAGTTTACTAACCCAAACCTGCATTCAACAGTGGTCTTGAGTAAATAGAGCTGATTGAGATGCTATGTGTGTTATAATACATACAATGTCAGATTCAGAGAAAAGAGTGCCAGAGTGAGCTCACCATGTACCTGCCATACTTTCCTTTCCTAATGAGTCCAAGAGGAACTTCAACTTTGTTCTCCAACAATGCATTGAGAAGTTATTTTGTGGAGAACATCAGTATCTTGTAAATTATTGACCATTCTTTTTAACCTGTCAGGGATGGTATGGAAAGTTGCCACAGTTCACCATGTCTCCCTATTTCACAGGAAACTTAATATGTTCTAGGAGTGAGAAAAGCTGGACATCAAAACCGAAGATATACCCACAGGTGATTTCCCCATGGAACACACAGAAGGCTTGCCATTTCCCTGGTCTCTCAGAGTCATGTCAGATGTACAGTCTTAGGGCATAATCTCGTTTGCAGATTCCTGATCATCTTGTCACCCTCAAAGGACACAATCATTGAATGTAATGTGATATCTCCATTCTACAAAATGTTATGTAGGTAGGAACTAACAGTCTTCTAAGTGTCCTAGTCAGACCTGGGCAAAAGTTGGCTGTATGCCAGTAACTAACTACACTTTGGAGAGGACAAGTATCTTGCACATCCTGTCATTTGAACACATCTGTTTAGAGTTTGGTGGCAAAACATAACACACTTGGACACATTGTGCTGATCCACTTAGCAAATTATAAAAACCCTGGAAACCTAACTCTAGATGAATCACTTCTAAATTATCTCACATATGAAAACTAACTGGAAAGCCTGGTTTTTGTCGTTGTTTTAATGACTTATTTTATTGTATTTGCCTGTATGTATTGGCAGGAATCATGTGAGTTCTTCAGGGGACAATGCCTGAGAATAACACAAACAAGCTCTCCTTGTGGCAAGGCCCTGGAGAGACCCTGATCCATTTTGGCAAAGCCTGTGGACAATTCACTGCATAATTCTGGGCATGACCCCAGGAGCATGTGTGCTACCTACTCTCCTTGCTTTCACTACACTAGCCATTTTGCTGGCTGCCTTTAGTTTCACTTTCTCAGTTGAGAATAGCTGTTACAAAAGGAAAACTTCCCCCTGATGAGTCTCATCTGGGTGAACCAAAGGGGAGGATGTTAAAAAAATATACAGTGAACCTGATTAAGCCCCCAAAGTCTTTGATGTTTTAAGTGTGACCATGAATTCAGGCTTCTTGAGAACAGAGTGCTGCCCTTCCAATGCACCCTGGGACTGGTCTGAAAGAGTCACAATAGTTCATGATAATATTACAAAGTTGCATAACTTCTGGAGAGAATGGTTTTAACCACACAAGTCTAGGAGAAATGCAAATAAATAGATGATATCAAGAGTTAATGGGAACAGTCTAGGAACAGGAAACAAAGCAGACTCAAAGAAACCCATAATGCTCTCATTTCTAAAAGCTGTGCCAATACTGTAGGAAGTTGAAAGGAGGCAGACATGAGAACAAGCGATAAACAGTGTCACTATGAAGAATACATTTTTAAGTTATGTTGCTTACAGGATAATAGGGGGAAAGCTGCTGTATCCCCACAGGAGACAGAGTAGTACAGAATGAAGAATGAATTGATCTAGCTTTGGCTCATGACTTGATTGTGAGAACTTAGACACTACTAGAAATAAATGTTAACCACCAGACAGAAAACTCTCTTGCACTTTGCATGACACTGTAACACAAAGGCTGCCAACTGAGTGCATGTCCCACCTGTAGGTGTGCCTAGTTTAAAAACTTCCTTCGGCTTTTCTTTCTGCTCTCTTGCCTCCACGTGGTCTCTCTGGTTCTCTCTCTGTCTCTCTCTGTCTCTGTCTCTCTGTCTGTCTCTGTCTCTGTCTCTCTCTGTCTCTCTCTCTCTGTCTCTCTCTCTCTCTCTCTCTCTCTCTCTCTCTCTCTCTCTCTCTCTCTTTCTCTCTCTCTCTCTCTCTCTCTCCCTCTCCCCCTCTCTCCCAATAAAGCCCCAGAAAGGTTAAAAAAAAAAAAGAAAAGAAAACTTCCTTTGTGGTTTGCAACACTACTGATGCATCTAACTCTAGAGCTATGAACCAGTAATGGTTACAAGTGGGAAAGTTGGGAGATGGAAGGGGAAAGAAGCAAAGGAACAAACTGGAAATTATTGTAACCATTTTTAGAAACTTAAAGAACAAATCTGATTGTGAAACCGTTCATGCAAACCATTGAGATTGTATAAATACACACAGCCCAAGCTATCTAGGGCCACTTGTTTGAAACAAGTGTTCAATGTCTTCACTAACTACCTTATCAACTTCACACATCCACCCCAGGTTGTTGGACCTGTTTGGAGCAAGGCAACGTATGTCTGTTTACCAAATGTATACAAGGTCAGAGAAGGACAAACATGGCATATGACACTCTGGAACTGGAGCTATAGATGTTTTTTAGGAACCATATGAGTGCTGGTATTCAAACCTGGATCCTGTGAAAGAGCAGCCAGTGCTCTTAACTGCTGAGCCATCTCTCCTGGAAAGGATGCTAAAAGAAAGATTTCTGGGACCTGGGAAGATACTTCAATGGGTAAACTTTTGCTTGCAAGTTATAAGAATTTGAGTTTGAATCCTCAGCACTCGTGTGGGGGAAAAAAAAAGGCATGGTACATATTCTGGCAACTCCATTTTTTTTTTTTTTTTTTTTTTTTTTACCTTAAAGACGCTCAGATCCAGATCCTGAGAGATCTCTGCTCAGCCATCCCAGCAAAAATTGTCCATCTCTGTTTGAGGATTTGGGAAGAAAACAATAGAGGAAAGCACTTAGTGTCATGCTCCAGCATCTGCATGCTAACACATTATACCAGCATATTCTCATACATATATGCCACACACACATACACACACATACACACACACACACACACACACACACACACACAGAGAGAGAGAGAGAGAGAGAGAGAGAGAGAGAGAGAGAGTAATCACTTAGTTGAAAAAAAAAAAAAAGAATTCTGATATAAACTGAATACCAAACTGATTTTGGATTCGGCTCCCCTCTGCAACTCTGGAGTCAGTTCAATGTATAACTGGATTCAACCCACTAAATTCTCATGTGCTACTGTTGCTGCTGGTTCAGGGATTAGAATTATAAACCACTGTCCAACAAAATAAGTTTAGTCTTGATCTGGCTGTAATATAAGCAGAACTAATAATGAGCTAGCTGGTCCAGTGATACTAATTCTGTATCCACGGCAGTCTAGAAAGCTTTATAAATCAGTAGCAAGCCACAGCTAGAAAAATCAAAGCACTGTACCAAGAGTGTTGAGAAAAACCTATGCTTCCTTCAGAAGCTGACAATTCTAT
This sequence comes from Onychomys torridus, assembly GCF_903995425.1. Classification (NCBI taxonomy): domain Eukaryota; kingdom Metazoa; phylum Chordata; class Mammalia; order Rodentia; family Cricetidae; genus Onychomys; species Onychomys torridus. Next base: position 61,262,713 of record NC_050455.1, read on the forward strand.
CTGTATACAAAAGCTCTTGGTCACTCTTAGAAACTGTATACTTGATCAAAGGAAGGAACAAGACATTAAGGAAAGTTATTTACTTTAATAAAATAAAAGGCCCAGATTGAATCCTAAATGGTTAGATTCCAAACACACCTTCTCATCAATGATATCTTCTGCCACTCAAGGACTTTGCCATCCAGATTTAGTTTATGTTCCTGGTTATGATGGGATGACTGGCTTCTCTCTACTGTTCTACGATAAACTTGGTCACAATGTATTTCTGATTGTGCACAATTCCAAAGGTTTAGACCATAGAGGCTCAGTAAGTCTTAGCTCTGGCTTAACCATGCATGGGCTTCTAGCTCCTCACTTGTAAATAAGATTGTGTTGAAGATCACAACTCTAACTTCACTCTATACTTTTGTGGGTATACTTCTCAGGACTTAAAGACATACTAAGTTCCGGAACCTCATACATCTTAGATTCCCCATTGATATGCTTTGGGTTTCTAGATGGGATTCAAGAACTGCCATTACTTGCTGCACTCTATGTGGTAGCACCAATGAACCTGAACTGTACAATGAAGAAAGGGCCGTTCTCCCAGGAACTGAATTGCAATTGCATTAATTACTGTTCCAAAATACTCCAGTGAGTTTCCTATATTGGAAATAGAGATAATGTATACTCTGCCTTTCCCCCAAAGACTTCATATTTTAGAACACTCAAGCTCAAGACAGCCTAAAAGGACCTCTCTCCCTGAATGAGCTAAACATACCACAACAGTAACACATTCTCTTCTATGGGCTGTAAACAGTTGTTAAGTATTAACAAGAGCTCAGATGTCCCAACTCACTAAAGCTGAAGACAAATTCAGATGGTGACATTTTCCTCTGTAATTCCTTTATTTCTGTACCCATTTAAGTGATTTCCAGAGCCTGCTAAATGTCATCAAAGTTACCTAAAGTCTGAGAAACTATTTTGCAGAGATTTTTTAAAATACAATTATACCTCTATTTGACAACACCATCTGCTCCCAGCCTCTCTCACTCAGTAAGCTTCTGGTTCACTTAACTCCTTCCTGACTGAAACTGTCCGCATGCTGATATCTCTTTATAATACAAACCAGTGTGATTATTCCATGAGGAAAGAAAAGTAAAAATATTCCCTAATAAGCATTGAGCTTGCCAAGGAATTCAATTATAACAAGTCCAATATCTCTGTTTCTAGTACAAGAACTACTAATGAAGAGAGGCATATTAAAAGCTAATCCATCATAATCACTTCTGCATTATCTTAGGAAGTTAAGATATTGATGTTAGGAGGCCTAAATGAAGTACTGTTTATTTCTGCACAAACTAATTTAAAAAAAATCTCTCCCACTTGTGTCTAAATGCTTGTAAGTAATGCACAAAACAAGAGCATCCAAACAAAAAGGAGTAAGTTCCAATTCAGCAAAAATAAAGAACATATGAAGTCTTATTTGTGCCCAAACACTTCTTCAGACCAATAGATTTCTGGATCTTCATCCAATGAGGGTGGTTAAGGGCTTCAACTCAGAAGGTCATATATCATGAGCCTATAATAGACTATTATCCATAGAAGGACTAATAGGGTCACTTAGTAAGCTTTTTTTTTAAAATGTTTTAATTTTCTGTCTGTATCTCTATCTTTCTCTCTCTGTCTCTCTCTGTCTCTGTCTCGGTCTCTGTGTGTGTGTGTGTGTGTGTGTGTGTGTGTGTGTGTGTGTGTGCATGTTATGTGTTGTGTGCACACACACCACACTATGCATGTGGGGGTCAGAGGACAAATTCATGCAGTTACTTCTTAAATGCATTCATGGGATCTAGGGGTTGCACCCAGACTGTCAGACATGCATGGCAAACAACTTTACCCACTGAGCCATCTCTCTAACCCAATGTGCATTTTTAAATATGTAAGCAGTGGTTAATAAAAAAACCAGAATGACTCTTCATGGTTAGTTTCAAGAGATTAAGATCATCTTTTAAAGAGAAATTGGAACAATCCACTGAGATATCAACACTAAGATGTTTCTTGTGGGCAACAGCAGTCACAATTCCAAAAAGAAATGGACTTGTGCTTGGAAGATGTAAGAAAGTTTTTCAGAGAAATAGGCTAATTCTAAGTGGATGTGACATGCCAGGGTCTGCCTCAGAACTAACTAGTAATGTATGATGTCAGAATCACTGAGACAAACAAATACCTCCAATTTAATTGTTTTTGCATGTGTGGGGATGGGAGTGGTCAGGGAAGGTGTGCATGCCACAGTGTATATATGGAGGTCAAGGGATGATTTTCATGAGTCGTTTCTTTCTTTCAGTCAAGTGGATTCTGAAGATCAAACCCAGGTCATCAATCTTGGCAGCAAGCACCTTTCTACTGAAACACTAGCCCAAGTGGCTTTATCTTTCATTTTAAAAGGGAAGAAGAAAAAGTAAGGTGGATATGATGTGATTATATTACTATATCAAAAGATAAAGAAATAATTTTTAAAAGGAGATCAAAATGAAAATCCTGTTAAAAGATCACAACAGACTGGGAAATAATCACTAAGTTTTGGGAATTTAACAGCATTCTCAAACCATCTATTCCTGTGGCCTGTCACTTTTCCCCAAGAAGGAAGTAGATGTTGGAGAAAGAGGATACCACCAGAAAAGCTCATTACCATCAAGATGATGAAAGCTCAAAGTTATCCTAGGATGCCACTGGGTGTCAGAAGCAAGCCAGATTATCTTAGATAGAAAGGACTGAAAGCCATCTCTCTAAGTTGATGTGGCCTAGAAAGATGCATTTAACAACAAGAAAGGCCTAAAATACCCCAGATGAATATATTTTCTTCATGCTTCAATTTTAGCTGTAAATGCCCACTTGAACTGATGTATTAGTTTGTTATTTGATTTTTTTTCTTTTTTCTAATCCTTTACCCTATTCTTACCTTGCTTTAATATGAACAAATAAATCTCCATCCTATATCTTGTGTAAGGAAGTAGAGAATCTTTACCATCTAATTCTGCTAAAAACTCATCCAAAACTGTAGAACACAATGAAATAACAACAGTTAGAGTTAGACATCATTTCTCTGTGAACATGATGCATCTTCTAAACTACCACCAAACACAAAAGAATCTGGGAGCCAGTCATCTTGGGATTTAAAAACAAGCCCTATCATATAATTAAACACATTGACACTAGTATTTCTAAGTTTGCATCTCAACTGTAACATTTTATGAAGATGTAATCAATGACCTTTGATTGGCTTTTATTGCAACAAAAACATGGATTTATTTTGGTGGGCAACTTGGAAATTTGAATTAATTAGACATTAAATGATACTGGGATGGTACCAACAACTTTCTTAAGGTGTGATAGTGATTACAGGACATGTTCCAGGCATATATACATAAATCATCAAAATGATTATAAAAACTTACTCCTTCCCAGACACAATACCGATGAACCCACAACAACCATCATCATGACAAGATGACCCTGAGTGCAATAGTGGCACACAGCTATTGGCAGTAACCAGCAGCTGTAGAAATAGACCTAAGGTCTGGTCAACAGGAAAGAAACCATGCCAAATGCTTGAAACCTAGCCATCCAGCCATGATTTGTAAAGTCTTGGACCTTTGAGGAGACCTTCTCCTGTCAGTTTACTAGATCAGCATAATTCCTGACTGTAAATATCTATCCTTATATCCACAGATAAGTATAACCTTAACTCCTCACCAAAGAAACTTCTCTTTTCAACAGAGGACCATTACAGAAAACCATAAACCTATCAAAATACAAAAGAACAAGTGATGATGAGGTGCCAGACCCACATGATACACCTACAACACAAATACAACAAAACTACATCTAAGGTTCAAGAAAATTCCAAGATTGCAAGACCTAGTGGGCCAAGTATGCTGCTAGGAAGTTTGACAATGCCATGATACCTCAACAATTTAGCTGCCTAAAAACAATCTGAAGAAGTACACTACCAATTGACAAGCTAACATGAGTAAATCTTACGGGGAAGTCCTAACCCTAGAAAAAAAAAAAAACCTACAGAACTAAGAAATGCTGAGAACTGGAGAGAAAATGAACTAAGCATGTTGTATTTATATATCAGGAGTGTGTGTGTTTGCAATAATAATAACAAAAAAATGTTTTATTAAAAATATAGAGTACAGAGAAAGTGAGAAAGCAATAATAGCAATAAGACTAAGATTTATTGATGTGAAAATTTGTTGAAATTATTCCGATTAGGTGTATATAAGTAGTACTTATGAAAAAAATGCACTAATCCTTCCCAGGAGGTGATATGATCTCAAGAAGTTGGCCAGATCTAGTAAGATGAAAAGCTACTTCCAATAGTTTAAACACAGCCAGCAACTGCTAGACTTTTCATAGAAAGTTGTAAATTTGCCCTAAAATGTATTTATGCCAAAATTGAAGCTTCAAAGGCAGAGATGTTAAAGGTAGAATCAATAATTCTGTTTCATAGAGTACTCAACTTATTTTTTTACCTTAGACTATTAGTACTTGTCCTGCCTTGTCTTTGCAAACATGAAGACCAAAGACATGTCTACCTTACTATTCTCTCACTAACTAAAAATTTTGTACATTAACCAATCTAGCATCCACCTTATGAAAAAAAGTTTCTCAGAAATCTTACATATTGATCATAGCTAACTAGGTTCCTTAAAGATGTGCAATGGGATTCAGAAAAGTATAGGAAACCAATTTTTATACATTATAGACCCTTTAAAAACAATATAATGTGGGATTAGGGATTTAGCTCAGTGGTAGAGCCCTTGCCTAGCAAGTGCAAGGCCCTGGGTTCGATCCTCAGCTTAAAAAAAATAAAAATAAAAAGATAAAAACAATATAATGTGCTCAACTTCAATAACACTGTGTATTTCATTATTAAGGCAAAAGAAGCATGTTTGTCCCTTTGGCCATTATGTAAATATGTGCTAGAAGACATATTGATGTATTTTCAGACCCTGAACATAATGTTGGTAATATTCACTTGTTATGAGTTTCCCCCCAAGAAGGTGGACTTCATATCAAACTTTTGAGATATAAATTTCAATATGTGGTGATATTTTATTTTTGCAGCCTAATAAAGCTTATCTAGAGATCAGAGGAAAAAGTCAGCCACTATATTAAACATAGAAGTCAGGCAATGGTAGCAAATGCCTTTAATCCTAGCATTTGGGAGCCAGAGATCCATCCAGATCTCTGTGAGTTCAAGGCAACACTGGGAACAGAGTCAGGCATGTTGGCACATACCTTTAATTCCCAGCACTAGTTAGCCATAGAGATCTGGAGGTCTGTACTGACAGACAGGAAGTGATAGAGCTGAGCAGAAAGAGGAAGTGATGTAGCTGGGTGGAGATAGGAAGTGAGATGGCAGGATATAGGTGTGAGTATACAGGAAGTAGCTCTCTCTTGGGCTGAAGATTTTCTAGTGGTAAGAATATGGCAGGCTTCTGGTTTCTTTCTGCTCTCTGATCTCTCAGTTTTCACTTCAATATCTGGCTCTGGGGTTCTTCTTATTATTATTATTAATAAGACCACTTAACAATTTATCTTACACAGATACATCATTTTCTTTACAGTATCTGCATGAAGTCACAAAATACCAACATTATCTTGTCCTGACATCTTCCTTGTATCTTCTAGGAACATTCAATCTTAACTAAAACTTTCAGAACAAATACTCTTATCTTAGTATATATTTTTCCAACTTAATCATTATTGTAACTAACTTGAACATGATAATCCAAAAATATACTTATTAGGAAATATAATAAGCACTATAAAGACCAGGTTATATCTACAACTACTCATTGTTTTCATGTATACATAGTCATGCTTTACCATTTATTCACATTTTGTGGCTATGCTTCCCTAGTGAGGAAAATCACCTTACCATAGTTTCATAATATTCTTGGAAACTAGAACTATAAAAAGGATGTATTTTAAGTATTTGTTTATTTTTGTCTTCCATTAACCCTGCTAACAGCTAGGCTTTAGTTACCAACAGTTTAGCAACTCAAAAGTTTCATGAATGACTGCTTTTGCTAAACCAAAATGAGACATATCTAGCACTCCAGCAGTCCTGAACTTCCTACTTGGACTTAGTTTAAAACTAAACCATGTAATTTAGAAGTTACTATTAAATATCAAAGCCACATTTTAAAATCCATCCACAACTCTTAGTAAGACCTAGACATCTCACTTCATATTCATTCATGTATCAAATATTTATTGAGTCTTTTGATCCCAATACAATGTAACCAACACAGACTCTCCATAAATTATAAGATAGTATTTCATACATACATAAAGCTTTTTCTCTCCACTGTCAAATCTATATATAACATTTAAACATTTAATAAGCTTCAGCTTCAGTTTTATCATCTTTAAAGTAAAAATACACATAGATATGCCTGTAAATCTATATGAATTACAAAAATTAACAAGAGCTTTAAGAGCACATGTTTTAGAACTGTGGGTACTATATTCCCCATGCTATATGCTTCTCTATTGTGTGATATTTCCCTTCCATAACATGTTATCACAGTGTCATATGTAGTGAATTCCTGCTTCCTCTAGATTATAAGCAGGGTTACAAGCTGCTTGGACCAATAGAGTACACTCACATTGCACTGTAGCATCTGACTAGAATTGTTCCTTTCCCTCCTTTGCCTTCATATCCAGCATCATGACTATGTGAACACCCAAGATTTTTTAAAGGTGACATTGATAAATGGTCAAAGTCTATAGAAATCTATTCTATGAGATGTTGGGTGTTTAGTCATTCACTAAATATTGAAATAAGTTCATGCTAAAAGAAAGAGCTGACACAGTTTAGTGATGCTGGTCCTTTTCAATCTAGATCGTCTTAAAGACAGTGATCTGAGTCATGTTCACCTTTGTATCCCCTGGGTTTATCATTATGTTTCACAGCCATTTAGCACTCGAAAAGTGTTTGGTGAATAAATGAATGCATGCATCAACCAAGACGGTATATCTCAACAGGCTTGGTCTGCACACAGAAAATGACAGCAGGTGTTGCCATTATCACAGTCACTCACCGGAAGCAGTCCTTGGTATTACAACCTACATCTTACCTACAGAACAGATCATTATTGTTACTGCAGTTTTTATAACATATAGCTTATGAGGCCAGCCAATTTAATGACCCTTTGGGGAGTTATATGCCCATCTAGAAACTGAAACATTACTGCTGCAAGATGTAAATTTATTGTTCAAGCCATGCAACGAGTCAGGCTGAGTCTAGGCTCAATTGTGGCATATCCTGTCCAAGTGTGATGCTATCTCTTCACTTAATTGTGAATAATACCAAGCATTACTAACTATATCTGCCTGCCAGCCAATATTACTAAAGATGATGATGCAAGACCTTAGCTCTACCTGTGTCTAGGAACTCTCAGATAAAGATAAATACTCTGAATAGGAGAAGAACTGATTTTTGTAACCAGCCAATATAATTCTAAATATGTTTTTCACCAGTATTCTAGCTATAACAAAGTAAAATTTAAGTTTCCATTACAATCAATAATTGTCTATTTCTTTCCTCTTTTCAATAACTCAAATAAAATTTGCTTCTAAAACTTAATGATTTTTCTCATTTTACAAATATATGATTCATATTCCTAAGGAAGAAACCACTGGTTTTACAGAATATTGAATTATTCTATATTTCTTTGGTATCTAATACTATATGCAATACCTGGTTAGTACTCAATAGTTTTTCAATCATGTCTTACCCAGTTTTGAAATAAAGTATATTTTAATTACAATTTTTAGAACTAGGATTCATTCAATGTTAAATTCAAAAATTCCATCTTTCATGTGCTTAAAAGAATAACTTGTCACAATGAATAAAGGCATGCTTTGTACATGACTAGTTAGTAGCACAGCCAAGAGATTTGCAGAAGTATCATTGGGCTACTTTAGCCAAAGGTGAATGAGTATCTCAACTGCAGATAGTAATGAAAGGGCTGGTAAGACACTGAGTCAATGAAGTGGGCAAGGAAGCACTTATGACTGGAATTACTTGAGGAGAGACAAAAGAGAGCTTAGAGAAAATGTTTGATAAGCAGCATGTTCCTGTCATGGACACAATGCAGTAGCAAAAAGAAATGACAACCTAAAGGGAACCCTAGTGAGAGGCACTAGGAATGCACTTCCCTCTCAACTGTAGCCTAACTGAGCACTGCCATTCATTGTCAGAGTGGTCTAGAGTTTTCAGACAGCAGTGGTTCTCAAATTTCTCCTGCCTTGGGTGGAAGGAGGGGTTTCCTAAGCACAGTCAAATCAATGAGAAAGAAAAAATGATGAGAAAGACATCCCTGGAGAATAGACTGGATCTCAACACAAATTCCAAACAGGGATAAAAAGCAGCACTGGTACCACAGGAAAGCAAGTATTATCTCATCATCACTAATAAGAATGTTCTTATAATTCAACTCCAGAAGGGTTGGCCACAGAGAAAAACCAAGTGGCTTCATGGTCCCTTAGAGCACTTGGGCAGAAAAGGGTGGATATCAGGAATGTGGAGAAGCAAGGCTTAGTATCAGTTAAGCTGTTCAACTTCAGGTGTCCTTCAATTCTTCAAATTCTAACACCACATTATTGGCTCCTACCACAATAGGCAGAAGATAGTAACACACTCCAGATGTGGATAAAATATCGTTCTGTCTATGCAGGATTTACTATTCTAAGACACCATCCAACCCCACAAAACTCCAAGTAAGCAAAACACAGGCATTGTGATCACCTCACATTAGAAACCCAGAGAAAATGCTATTTGGTTACCTAGTGGTTATGAATCATCTCCTGTATGACAGCTGTAACTCTGGGCACTGGAGATACAGAGTCCATGGCTCTGTCACATACAGTTAACATGCTTGTGGCAAAAGAAAGGAAAGGAAAGGAACACATGTGTGTTATTTTCTGAGGGGCTAAGTGAGGAAGACAAAAAATGATTTGGACTAAGACAATGAAAGTATCGGGAAATGGCATCCTGTTTTACATGAGTAGAAGGAGAAGAGGTAAGAATTTAGGAAGCAATGAGTAAGAGCTCTTGTTGTCGAGAGAAAGAGTGGTAAAGGAAAGTAGCCCTTAGATGAAGGCATTTTCAAAGAATGAAAATGAGGTGAGGAGATCAGATCATGCAACATGAGACAGGTTGGTTGGTCAGTTGATGTTTGGCTGCTCTTCTGGGTCATATGAAAAATGTTGAAGTCTCCGAATGTAGAAGTTCCTGACCTGACTGTTTAAAGGGTTAGCTCAGATTCGTGTGAAAATGAGAGGCTAGAGAATGGACAAGGGTAAGAAATGGAAGATGTGTTAGGAGTTTCAAAACTGTAGTTAAGAAAAAGGTAGGGTCTATCACATCAGAAAGTGTAGCATATATGAAGTGTAATATTATTCAACCACAAAAAGAAAACTGTTATCATTAGCAACACAGATAGAATGACAAACATCCACCATATGTTCTCAGATGTGCAAACTAAAAATTTGATTTTTACAGAAGTATGGGGTTTAAAAATAGTGCTTACTAGAGCCTGAGAAGGGTGTGCATGAAGCAGAATGGAGTGAGAGGGTGGTTCATGGGGCCAGAGTTGCAGTTGGCTAGGAGAAATAACTTTTAATGCTCTATAGCACAACAGGACAACTGTGATTGAGCACAATTAATTACATGCCTCAGAAGAATCAGTAGAGAGGATTTTGAATGTTCTCCACACAAATAATAGGTAATAGACATATCAAATAATGTGATCTTGATGCAAATTCTATTGAATTGAAATGCCTCGCATCCTCACAAATGCTTGAAAAGTTTGGTCCCAATTGAAAATTTTAAAACTGTATTCAGAAACTATATGACATATGTGAGTATCAACAGCTTGTAGCAGTCCAGGAGTAGTGAAGGTGGTGGACGGTGGGTGGAGCCTGGGTCAATGGTGAAAATCAGAACATCATAATTCACACTGATGGATATACTTCACATATAATTCTTTTGGTTTCAATTGAAGATACATGACATCTTCCTCACTCATTGCCCTTGAACACATCATCTTCAATTTAAGATTGGGATGCCCATTATACTTGCCCCTTTATGTAACTCTTTTTCCAGTTTAGCTAAATTTTTAGGTGCTAGCTTGGAGGCCTTTTTTTATGTAAAGTGAAGATAAAGGACATTTCAACTATTTGGTACAGAAATAGAGGTTATTTTAACATGTTTTTTTTGATGTTTATGAATCCTCACCTATTTAGCATGAAAAACCTCCCACTACCACACATTACACTCAGAGGCACACAATTACACTTGGAGTTTAACACATCCTCCTTGCTTCATGATTGCCTGTTTTCACCTAACACACTGTGTGTCTGTAATACGCACAGGATCCCTGGGAGGCAAATTGGCTCATGGAGAGATTGAGGCAATGAGACGTGAAAGGCTGGGCAACGGTCACTAAGATCCCAGCAGGAAATGGTTTTAGCCTCATGCTCAGCACTGTCCTTCTTTAGTCATTCAGGAGCTCTTTTCCTGAAATGCTCTACAAAAAAAAAATCCATGAAGAGAGCCAGATGGATTCATCATAATTGACACTTTTGGGTTTAAAAGTATCTGAGAGACAGTTTGCATGTTCCATAAAATGAAGGGGTGTGGGCTTTATAACTAAAATGCTGTGCTGGTGGCAGCTTGCTTTCTGTGAGATCAGAGATTGTTTTTATTGTTGCAAGTGAGACTTACAATCTGTACTTCTGAATACAATTTCAGAAACATTATGCAGGCCCCAGTACAATTGGAGTTCATGTTAGCAAACTAGTAGGTAGAATCTTGTACTGGTGTTTAACTGTCTTCCCTCCCCTTCTGCTCAGTCTTGAGAGAAATAAACTATTCAGACTAAGGACTAACTAGAATTTGTGATCAACACTTGGCCAGCATGTATGTGCCCTTGAGTTCAATTCCTAGTTCAAAAATAATGGCAAAAGAAAAGAAGGGAAAAGAAAAATGCACTCACTTGCTTCTCTCCTACCTTTCCTTTCTTTGTCTCATCTTTAGTTCCACTTTCTTTCAGGATTCTTGAGTTATTAAGATCTGAGGAGGAATACCCCTAAAACACAGTCACAGAATGCCTTCCAAGGAAACATTTGATAGTGAAAATATGAATCTTCACAAGGCAGTTCTGAATCAGAAAGAATAAATCTTAAGTGACCTGTATGTGGGTTGACTAGTGTTCCCACAAATCCATGCTCACATGGGACCTTAGAAGCTAGCCAAATTTAGAAATAGGGGCTTTGCAAATGTAATCAATGAAGAATCTCAAGGTGAAACCACTTATGATTTTGGTGGGCCTGCATGGTGGTTTGAAAGAGAATGTTCCCCCATAGGCTCATGTACTGAACACATGTTTCCCTGTTGGTGGCACTCTTTGCAGAAGTTTAGAAGGTGCAGCCTGGCTGAAGAACACATGTCACTGGACTGGTCTTTGAGGTTTTATAGCTTTTCCATACTTCCAGTCAAATCTCTCTATTATGTGTTTGTAGTAAAATGTGTGATTTCTCAGATTCATGTTCCTGCTGCTGTGCCTGCCACTGTTTCCCTGCTGTGATGGACTCTTTTCCCTCTTGAGTCATAAGCCAAAGTAAACTTTTTATGTAAGTTGCCTTGATCATGATATTTTATCACAGCAACAGAAAAGTAACTGACACAACCTACATTCAATGCTGATACTGTTATCTTAACTGAAGAGGGGCAGAATAAAGCCATGTAAAGACTGAGGCAGGGATTAGAGTTGTGCAGCAGTAAGGCAAGGCAAGTACAAAGCCACCCAAAGCTTGAAGAGCAAGGAAAGAGTCTTCCCAGAACCCTTCGAAGGGGCTAGGACCAAACCAACACTCAGACTTGAAGCTCCTATCTTCTTTTAGTAGTTTTAATTTACTAAATCTGTGGTGAGTTTTCAAGGCAGCTTTAGGCAACAAACACAGTGGGATATGAGGAATCTTGGAAGGTGATCATACAAGTCTGGGGACAAACTCAGAAATCTATATTCAGAGACTCATAGCAACATAACTTCTGGTGACTGAATGCCTCAACAGAATTCCAGACTACCATTTCTTTACAGCAGAGCTTTGGGCAGATGGCACCTGTATTCTTCATTCATAAAATAGGGTTTATTCTCTTTCAAAGAGCTGTCATGAAGACTAAATCAATATTGTATATTAATCTTTTAGGATAGTGGCTGCAACATAGTAAAGACTCAATCAACAGCAGACATTTTTATTAAAAGAGATGACACAGTGACCTGGTGACTAATAAATAGCTTGCCCTATAAGATTATTTGATTGGAAATGAAACATTTAGTTTATTATGTACATATTTCCTTATCTTAAAGTTAAATACTTCTCTGTTGCCCTGAAAACATGACATTCAATAACTAGGACAGGAAAAACTCCCGAAGCAGAGTCATCAACCTCCAGCTGAAGAACATCTCAAGCCCCTGCTTACTGTAGAGTGATGGAGAACAGCTGCCTCACAGGTTGTTGATACACTCCTCTGTTCCTGGTCACCACCCATTACATGGCATGGATCCTAATGAAGCAAGCTCTTTCCAGCATCTACCACTGTGCTCAGAAAGCTGCCCTGCTTGCAGCAGGGGGCTACCATTGCTCACAAGTCTATAACACACTCCTCAGTTCCTGGACACCACACTTGGGATAACACAAGTCAATTGTCCAAGTTCCTGCTGCTACCTCACAAAGTAGCAGTTGTGGTGTATAGTGGGAGCAATAGCCTTAGGGAATGGCTTCTGACAGGAGCCAAGGCTCTGGCTTGCAGAAATCCATTCTTGTCACATCATATTAAACATAACTTATACACAATGTCCTTTAAATTGCTCTAGAGGCCAGATGGGATGTCTGTTGCCAGCAAAACTCTTCATCTTCAGGGGGGCTCAGTCAACTGGGAGACATCCTTGGCTAAGCAGCATAGATATCATTTACTCTACAAAACTAACCATGTGCAGCCTAAGCATATGCCAACAACCAGCCTTCCTCTAATATGAAGGAGATGTATGCATATGCTTTCCTGAAAACTGTAATATGCTTCAATCTACAAAGTTCCTGCAAGTTCACTGAAAGGAATGCTGGGTAAGAAACACCTGGTCTTTCAGTGTACCTGACACTATGATATTTAGGGTATTCACATCAGTCCGTACTCTAGGAACCAAGAGGAACATGGAGACCATCAAGAAATCACATCCCTTTGGACTGGTATGGAACAGGATCTTGGAAACTGAATGTATTGGGGGATCATGCGTAGTCAGAAGGGAGAGGAGACTGCTGCTAGAAGAACAAGAACGTAAGCATAGACATTCTTCTAAACGGAATTCCATTTCCTTACTGGGATTCTCCCTTCAAGGCTCCCCTGGCTTGGATCACCTCTTCCTGCTCTAAAGCTTACCGCATATTTGACTACCCTTCAAATTCCCACAATCTTAAGAGTTCAAGGTCAAGTATGAAACTATATCTGCCTATTAAGGTGTCTGAAGCCCACCTTTCATGAGTGATGGTCAATTCTGTGCCACTTCTGCACAACCCAATACTGAGGCTGAGAAAACTGAAGCTATGGAGCCATCCTTCCAAGAATAGTCTCTCTATTCTCTCTCTCTCTCTCTCTCTCTCTCTCTCTCTCTCTCTCTCTCTCTCTCTCTCTGGCATGTTTGTAACAAACTCAGCACATTCCCTCACCAAACTCCTATGCTTACTGACTGATAAGTGCTACATGCTTTCCTCCTGCATTGTCATAGCTGGGAATAATGATATACTTCTGTCCCTGTCACCAAGATTTTCTAGTGACTATACTTCCAACCCTGCTAATCCTACCCTGTCAGTTAAAGGCACTGAAACTGAGCCTCGGAAGAGGAAGCTATCTTTTCAAGACCCCAGGATTCTTCCTGTAGTTTCATTTTAACCATTAATACAGTGAGCTACAGGTAGTAGTTGACCTGTTTATTACAGTAGAGCAGATATCCTCCTGAAGGTGATGCTAAGGCTTAAAATTGGACTGTAGTATGATGCATATTTAAAATCTATTTTCCATAACTTTCCCCTGTCCCCAAATCATAGCACCTTCAAAATGTTAATATGATGATTCTTATTTGATTCTTATTTGATTATCTACTTGACCATGTGTGACTAGAGGTGGTAGTTCATGTATTCTTTGCCTAGTGCAGCTTAACACGAATAAGTGATAGATAAAGAATAAACAAACTAATGAATGAAGCAGCAGTATAGTCTCATAACTCTAGGTTGAACATCTCCCTAAGGAATGCATCCCAAAGCCCACAATGGATTCCCAAAACTATAAGCCTATACATGTTGCCTATACGTAGTATTTCTATGACAGAGATAAATATATAAATCAGTCAGATTAAGAGATTGCTAACTGATAACATAGAACAATTACAGTAATGTAGTATAGGCTGTAAAAATCTTATGAATATTTATTTGTAGAGTTCCCCATTTAATTTTTTTTTAATTTTTGAGATTCTAATATATTTCTTCTTTCTGTTTTCTCCCTCTAAGCCCTCCCATACCCCTCTTTGCTCTCTTTCAAATTCATTGCTGTCTTCATTAATTGTTATTATATGCATATGTATACATACATGTATTTATAAATATAACCTGCTCAGTCTATATGTTGTTACTCATATATATGTTTATAGAACTGAACATTTCGGATAATCACTTGATGTGCTCTTCCCTGTGGAAGAATATTCTCTTGCTCTTACAATTTTTCTTAGTTTCCTGTTTGTGTAGGGATGGTGCCTCATAGGCTTTCCCCTATCCACTTTGGTGTGTTTATTGTTATTGTCCTTGATCAGATCATGTTTAGGTAGTCATGTTGATGAGAATTCATTGGTGTTGCTTCTGGAATTACTAAGAGACACAATCCCACAGCAAACTCCTGATCCTCTGGCTCTTAAAATCTTTCTGCTCCTGGCCAGGTAGTGGCCAGGCAGTGGTGATGAATGCCTTTAATCCTAGCACTCAAGGAGGCAGAGCCAGGTGGATCTCTATGAGTTTGAGGCCAGCCTGGTCTACAGAAAGAGATCCAGGATAGGCACTAAAACTACACAGAAAAACCCTGTCTCAAAAAGCAGACAACAACAACAAATCTTTCTGCTTCATTTTCCACAGTGCTCTCTGAGCCTTAGATGCAGCAGTGTTTTGGCATGATAACCCTAAGGATGCAGTAGTAGTATTCATGCCTTTGTGGTAACCAACAACTCTTTAACTGGACTCAAGGCCTGCTCAACAAGAGATAAAACATATCTGATCCTGGAAACCTAGCTAACTACTCAGTGTTCATGAAGTCATGGATACTGGAGGAGAACCTACAACCACTACTTTATTAAACCAGCATAGTCTCAACTAACAATCTAAACCTCCATTCTTATACCCACAAGTAGTCTTCACCTCTCATCAAGGAAACTTCTCTTTGCAACAGAGATCATTATAGAGAAGCACAGCCAATCAAAATGCAGAGCTGTGGGGCCCAATCTCAATGGATGCATCCATAAAACATCTAAGACTTTTGAAGAGTGGTTGACCATGGCAGAAAGCAGAACCACGGGTAATAGGACTTCGGCTTCTGCCTTTTGTTTCAGTGCTGTTTCACTCATGGGACTGTTTCAGCTTGAAGAATGACCCTCAGGCAACACCATGTTACACTTGAAAGTTCTTCGAGACTGGGAGGGAAAACACTGAGAAAGTGAGATCCACCTGATTGTACCTGGTCTATCTATAAGAGGTAGAGGTTCTCCTCTGCTGTCCCATCCTGAGAAGTTATATAACAGTAGCCACTCCACAAGGGTTCTGATGGCCCCAGGTGCCCTTACAGTTGCATTTCATCCAAACTCCCTGGATAGTCATAGTAAGTCCTTCCATTGATCTACCCTTCCTCAATGCCAGAAAAACAAATTCTGCTCATGTCAACTTTAGTAATTTCCTGTTTATCCCATGTCAGGAGTTACTGGCAATAGCCTCAAAACACCCTCTATTAGATTGGGGCATCTTTTGATGACTTTAGTAAAAATAATCTCTGACTAGAGAACCTTGGAATCTCTCCATAGAAAGGGGAAGTTCTGACATATATTAAAAGCCACAGACACATTCCAGTATTGAAACTTTGGCCAGTATTGGTTCAACAGCACAGCTGTCTGGTGACTCTCTGTCAAGGTAAGAAAAAGGCACTGCAGGTGGGGGAGAGAAACTCAGCTTCTGAGTGTGGATGATAGGCTAATTACATATGACCCTATCCACTGTGGTACAACTGTCTCCTAGCCTATGGGTGGGAGATTTAACACTGATCAGCGTTTCCTTCTGTTTCATTGCCCAACGCTTAATTTAGTTTCCAAGTTTAGCTTAATCTATCACCTAAAAATTTAACTGAGGGAAACAACTACAAAGTTACAGTAGGAGTATCCTGTGGACTCTCCTATTCAGCAGGTGCTTCTTAACTCACAGGTAAGCCCCACTCTCTCCTACTAAGATCCAGGATAACAGAAACTTTAGATGTGTGGTCCTTTATAGATAGAGCTTTCACATAATCATTTTGTCTTCACAGCACCCTGTGGGCATACAAAATAAGAGTAGTCTCCCTTTGAGAGGTAAGTTCAAAGCTGCAATTTTTTTCTCAAAATCATACAGCAATGTTGGCCTGAGGACAAAACTCCAGGTTTCTTGGCTGGAGTTAGACTATTGTGTGTGATATTAATAGAGACAGGAGTCTTCTTCTTGAGTTTTTTCCAGAGTTCTCAAGAGATTCTTGGAGTGATCAAGATACAGTTCCCACTGCTGTCACTCACTTCATGAAGCACCTGCTGCTTCATCATTTGGCATCTTGGTGAGGAGATGAAGAGATGGGTCATTCATCCTTTAGTCTTCTCTTGCTTTCACTGACTATAATAGAGGAGCTACATTGTTACCATGAAAGTTTCAAAGAACCTAGAGAAATATGTTTCTTTATCAAGGTGTTTGGTAAAGGCAGGAAGAGGTATTCCAAGGCAATACATATAAGGTCCATCTAAGAAAAAAAGATACGATGGGAAGGAAAAGACCCTGCTCAGAGGGTGACCAATGCCATGGCGGAAGCTTATCAACCTTGTATTTCTGATTCTAAGCAACCATGATGAGAACAGAATCCTAGCATGCTCAATTATTCCCACTACCTCCTCCCCAGGGCACAGAACCACAAAATATTATTTTCTATTTGATCACAATTTTTGGTACTTAAATTCCTACACACATATATAACTGTTTCATGTCCTCTAGTGGTGACACCAAAGAAACATATATGTTAAATGTTGTTCAAAAACATTCTGCATATTCGAGAGCCTTACAGGAACAGGACCTTGGTCTTGTAAACATCACTTGTAATTATATCATTTATATTAGCTTACTTTCTCCCAGTAATACCGTCAAGATTTTAATACTAGGGTCTCTCTGTATCCCCTGGCTTCAGGAGTTATCAGATAAGGAGTACTCACTTCAGGGAGAATAACAGGCTTTTGGTTAATTATGTGTCCATGGGACAAATGTGGACTTGTGGATCCTATACACATCTCTAAGGTAATTGGCCTCAGTTTCGAAGACCCCTTCCAGCTCTAACAGTCAGTGATCCCATTGTGCCTTGAACCTTCAGCCCCATGAGTCTGCAGAGCACAGCAAGACATAGGCCTTCTTTCTGAGTAAGCCCAGACAGACATGGGCAGCACCATTCCCAGAGCTTAAAGAGAAAGTTGCCTCTGGGAAGTGCAGCACCTGCCACCCCTGCCCGCCCCCCTTTTCCCAACCCTCCCACCCACACCTGTCTCAGGCCTTAGCTTCCTGGGTCACAGTAGGAAACTGCCACCCACCAGCTGGGCTGGTTTTATTTTTGAGAAAGGAGAACAGCTGGGTGATTTTAAAGATGGAACTTAAGATCCACTTAACTAGTCAGCTCCAGTTGTCAGGCCCCAAAGCTGCATTTAAGGACAGGAGTCTTGGATGTGACATGAAAGCAAAGAGCCACAGATGCTTTGTAGGCCCCCAGCAGGAGAGACTGCATACTTCATACTTTTCTCCAAAGGACTTCTGCTGGGTTGCTTTGGTCTCATTCTTCTCTTTCATAAAATGCATTCACTGGCGTCTGGTCTTTTGAGGCTTTTGGCTAAGAGAAGAAAGAGGGTCAGCAAGTTAACAAATTAAACATGTTCCACCTGGCCAAGCCATCAAAAGCTGAGCTTACTTCGTCTCAGTCTGTGCTGTCCTCAGATCCCAATATCTATCTGAATGACGGAAGGCTTTGTTCAAATCCATAAAATATTTTACAGCAGAGTAAAACAGATCTAATAGATCCATTTCTCATTAAAAAGGTCAATGCTGGGAACACCTGACACTGTATAACTGTCTGATTCAATTTAGTAGGTCAAGCCTAACTAATCTTATCTTCTGATTGGGGTGAATTCATTTCCCCTGGAAAGGGGAGGATTTCCCACAGGCTTCCAGATTATGTATGTACAGATTCTGAACCTGTATGTTCATAAGACATTACTGAACTGTGGATTAAACCCAACTCATGCAGTAAACAAAAATAATCCCATATCCAAATTAACATTTAAAAGCCATAAGCCAAGAAATATAAATCCTCTTGGAAATTGGACCGTGTGCTCAGTGAAAGAACAGAGTTGGAAAGAACTCATGAAGAAAATCTGCTCAAAATTCATATCCTCTGAGTCCACAGACAAAATTTTAAAAAATGTAACAATCAGCTTTTTTCAAACTTTCCTTGAAATCAATAGATTAAAAGATATATATTGTCCTCCAGCAAGACTAGACCCTGAGTCAGAACCAAGTCTTGTTTTGTCTATCTGCTACTTGCTGTGTGATACTGAGGAAAAAGTCCTTTCACCTCTCTGGGACTTGGTTATACCTATTGGGTAAAGGTTTGAAACTTGTCTTTTGTATTATATCCAGCAGTGTTATCCATTGGCTCTAATTTAATAATGTTAATTATGCAGAGGCTGTAATGTGGGGACTGAGCATTTGGGTCTCTATCCATAGAGAAACACATATTCTTCTGGTTAACACAGGTCTCCTTTGAGGACGCTTGACAGTCCCTCTTCAAAAGAGTCTTGCTTTTGAAACCCTGTGCATTCTTTCTTTGGCCATTTTAAGTGTAATTCCCAGTGTTTTATGTGTAAACTAAAATAATACAGGATTTCCTGCACATTCCAAAAGTATTTCCATTCCTCTTTCTGAGTCTTGATCAGATGGAATTTTATATATACATATATATGCCTGTCTAGAATTGGGAACACTCTTATGACTTGCTTTAGCCAATGAAATGTGAGAAGTGATGGGAGAGCTGGCCCATGATTTTCTACACTTCCTCCCTTTGCCACAGTTGTTCAGGAACAGATAAAGAGAAGAAGAGACCCGAACCCACAATCCATCAACATGGAACAAGGGTATAAAGAAAACATTTTTTTTTTTTTTGGTGAAGCCACTGAGGTTTAACAGGTAGACCCCTAACTCCAAGAGGACCATCATTTGAAAGAGCCAGTGCCAGATACAAAGGAAGCTGTAGACAAGTACACTCTCAGCTATCTGTAACAGAAATGTTGAGCTGTTAAGGGATTATGGATGGAGGCTGTTTTGTGTTTGTCAGATATTGATGTTCATGGGACTGTTGAGTGTTTGAAAATGAAGTATCTGAGATACAGGATTGAGGCAAGAAAACAACAACAGAGAAACAAAAGGCAAACGCATGGTAGCTGAGCTTAAAAAGTACATTTAGAGATAGATAACTGACTCTATGGTGCTGAGGAGGTAAGTTACAAAGTATGTCCAGTCTTTATTTTGATGATAAGAAGTCCTACCATGAGATCATTTCCCTGTGACATTCTGCCTGCTTTGCAGCTTTGTCATGCCTCAATAAAGGGGTCATAATTTTTGGTTCCTTTGTGTCAACTGTAACCCACTATGCAGTCCTGGGAACCAGCCACCCATGCAATCAGTTAAAGGGGGCAAGCCAAACCCACCGAGAGGTATGTTCTTGATTACCAACCTAAATATTTAAGTCCTTACTCTGCTTAATAACAATGTAGTGGCATTCATTTTCCCCCACCAGCACAAACACCATTCGTTGCTGCAAATTAAGCAGAAAAACATGTTAACTCTTGAAATCAAAATAGGAAGCAATGTGAAAGGGTCAAATTTCAAATACAAAGTTGGGGCCAACGCAATGCAGGAAGGTGTAGGATGTTTCTGTCAGCAAGTTCCCCCCTGCCATCCTTTTGCATCGGTGGCCCTCTCAACATTCCCCAGTCTGTGGGTCCCTAAGAACCATAACTAGGGTTACATTACAGTTTGCAGGAGGAAAGAAAATCTGGGGGCATATGTACAACTGATGTTTATGCATCAGACAAATGTAATTAGTACCAAGTTCACAGCCTGCAAAATGAGATCATATTATCTGCATTGCAGATTTCCCCACCTGCTTCTATTGCAGCAGCCTTGAAGGTGTGACTCTTACAGCCCTGGGCTTTCAGCTCCTAAAGAATGACTTCATGCACTAAATAATGGGGCCAGAGCTAGGGCAGTGGATGGCATACTTAGTTGCCCACTAAAAATCAGCTGGGGAGCATTAGACACACTTACCACCCACTTGGACAATTAATCTAGCTTGACTGGAGTGACCCAAGATACCAGTGCTGCTTATGTTGCTAATCCTATTGCCTACCAAATGACTTAAAAGTTCATGTCGGGCAGTGGCGGCACACGCCTTTAATCCCAGCACTCAGGAGGCAGAGTCAGGTGAATCTCTGTGAGTTCAAGGCCAGCCTGGTCTACAGAGTGAGATCCAAGATAGGCACCAAAACTACACAGAGAAACCCTGTCTTGGAAAGCAAAACAAAACACAAAAAAAGTTTGTATATAATGCTTGGCCCTTTTTCCAGAGTACCACTGGTATAGGCAATAGACAGAGAAGCATGATATTCTTTAGCATCATGTTTCTCCAGGCTATTATAATGTACCATGTTTGAGACTGATTCCTATGGAGGAGTCATTATGTCTGTATAGGAAGTAAAAATAAGGTAGAAACACCATCCATCTAATCCTAGCCCTTCAAGATAAAGGACAAAAGCCCTTCACTGTGGATACAAAGGAAAGTGCTTAAAATCAGTTAATTGACTGATTTTAAAATTCTAAACCACAACTTATAGGCACAACACAAACATTAGACCAAAAGGAAAATAAAAATAATTCCTAGAACTTAGAATCCAGCTCAGGCATTATAATAATATGTGGTGTTGTGAGGTAGCTAGAACTCACTTATGTTCCTGAGTGATGCAAATGGTGCAGCTTGGACATGTATTTAAAAAGTTAAATATACATTGATCATATGGCTCAGTAATTCCACTCCTAGGTATTTACCCAGAAGATAGAAAGATATAAGCCAACAACTGTAATTCTGAATTAGTATAGCACTTCCATTTGTAATGAACAAAAATGGAATATATCAGTTTTCTACTGCTGCATAATCAACTCCATGCTTAAAGAACAGGTGTATTATCTTTTAGTTTCTGTGGGTCAGGTTCTGAACTTGGCTGTGAGTCTTAGACTTGTTTGCAAGCTCAGTTACACAGTAGAAAGAATCTATGCCATTGCTTGCTGTCTGTCACTTGGAGTTTGCCTCCTTCTCCTACCATTCCTGGTCTTCGCCATGTGGACCTGCTCACTATATCTGCTGATTGAACTCAGTCAAGTGTTGTAGAATATTACTGTAAGATGTATTGCATTTGTTTATGCTGTGAAATATCTGTTTAATGATGCAAGGATATGGTGCATCTGTTTATGTTGCATTTGTTTAACTCTGTGAGGCTGTGATACTTTGCCTGTCTAAAACACCTAATGGTCTAATTAAAAAGCTGAATGACCAATAGCAAGGCAGGAGAAAGGCAGGGCTGGCAGGCAGAGAGAATAAAAAAAGGAGGAGAAAACTGGGGAAAGAGGAAGAAAGAGCAAGAGAGGAGGAGAGGAGGATGCAGGAAGCCAGCCACACAGCCACCCAGCCACACAGTTAGCCATGGAGTTAGAGTGAAAGTAAGATTACAGAAGTAAGAAAAGGAAAAAGCCCAGAGGCAAAGGTAGATGGAGTAATTTAATATTAAGAAAAGCTGGCAAGAAACAAGCCAAGCATTTATAATTAAGTAATTTAATATTAAGAAAAGCTGGCAAGAAACAAGCCAGGCATTTATAATTAAGAATAAGCCTCTGTGTGTAACTTATTTGGGGGCTGGATGGCAGGCCCCTAAAAGAACAAAAACAACAAATAACAGTCAACAAGGAATCTCTTAGTGAAACAAATAAGTTCACCCCTTTTATGTTCTGTTAGTTGGAGAGAAATCTCAGGATCTACTCAGAGTGATGGGCAGGATACAAATCAGAGGATGAGCATCAGAAGACAGGGTTCATGGGGATCTACTTGGTGTCTACCACACCAGTTGTCCATCAGCTAGGGAAGGGATAACCACATTATAGTACACACACACACACACACACACACACACACACACACACTCACACTCACACACACACACAAAACTATAATATAAACTAGAATAAATCCCAAATACACATGGATATGTGAATATTTCTCAAATTCATTATGGTAACAGCTCAGATCAAAAAATTATATGCTGAATTTTTTTCAGGTATTCAGTGTCAGAGACAAGGCAGTCTTCTAAGGACAGATAGAAAGATGAGTGATTGCCAGAGTCCTAGGGTATAAAGAGGGGTTGGCTGAAAAGAGGCTACTACAAGATACACAAGAGGACTTTTCTAAGTGATAGAAATATTTAGTATCTTGACTATGTTAGTTAATTCCCCCAAATGTAGGCATGCCTCAAAATTCATGGAACTACCCATAATTTTACTAAATATGGCTTTTATCTCAATGAACTTGACTTTGAAAACTAAAGCAGCAGGGTAATAAGGCATCTTCTAGCAGATTAAAGTATCTTTTTGATCTAGTTCCCAGTGCATGCCTTGATAGAATTTCAGTAAGGTAAATAATATGCTGCATATGATCGCTATTCCAATATATTTACTAACTGAATT
The DNA here is from genome assembly GCF_903995425.1 of Onychomys torridus. NCBI lineage: Eukaryota > Metazoa > Chordata > Mammalia > Rodentia > Cricetidae > Onychomys > Onychomys torridus. Next base: position 61,285,918 of record NC_050455.1, read on the forward strand.
GCTCGTGTTAGGTGAACTTCAACTGCTGCTTTTTTTTATGTGGGAAGAATTCAAAGCTGCTTACAATGAAAGGGTGGGGCTGATCCTATGATTATATACAAGTATTAAAGTGAAAATTCTTCTATTAGATTACTGAAATGAAACAATAGATATTGCTAAAGATCCTTTGTTCACAAACAACTTCTTACACATTATTGTAAAGTCAAACACAAAAGAGCATCAATTTAAGTTACCTGAGATCTCCTATCCTTGTACACAAAGCTGTACCTAGTACAGAAGAGTATCTATCAGGTGGTAGCTTATGAGGAGAAGAGCAAGGGAAGCCTATGGGGGCATTAAGTCTGTGGCAATGGACTCAGAAGATCCTTATAGCCAAACTTCCACCAACAAACCAGACTTTGTAGATAATGTTGAGACTTTATCAGCTATGCAACAACACTGATAGGAAATTTGACTTAATCCAACAAAAACCAAGAGAGTGAATAAAGGCATACAAATATAAGCAATAGATGACATCCTTCTGAGCAAAGATCACTTTAAACAGCCTTGCTAATGATAGACTTCAGAAGACTAGTTAAGATGCCTGCTAGAGATTCAAGAGATGAATCAAAGTAGTTGGGAGGGAATATTTTTTTTTAAATATGTTTTTAATTGAAGTAGAATTACATTACTTTTACTCACTCCCTTTCCTCCTTCTAGACCCTGCCAGCTAATCTTTCTTGAAACTAAGCACTAAGATAAAAATGGAGAGTAAATAAGGCACAGGACACATCCAAGGGGAGATTAAGTTGCTCTATGTGGTAAAAGATGCTAGAACACTATCAGAACATGGTTACAGTACAGGACAATAGGGATGGTGCTATGATATAGAAAGCCAAACCTGCCTGGTGCTTGTTAAGGATGCTGAAGCAATATTCAAGTAACTAATCCTGGAAATAATCTAAACTATGTCTGTTGCCTGAAGTCGTCTCCTGGTTTTATTTCTCTGGCAGCCTTGTGATGAAAAACATGATGGTCTCAGAGATTTTGCAGCTGGATCTAGCACCTGTGGTGACCTAAACACGTCCTATAGACTATGTCTTTGATTTTGAAGGAGAACCACTTTCCTGCCTTACCACAGTTATTTCTGATCCTTAATTCCACATTCATGGGCCAGCCTCAATTGTAGCCTCTATTGTTTCCATATACATTGACATCAAATTATTTCCTAACATCCATCTGCTGCTCTGGAGGTATATGCAACACAAATCCATGGTCAGGAGAGACTGAATGGCTACCACATACCTGCCACTCAGTGGGTGGGCTGGAACAAGCAACTGCTTTCACCTGCCACAAGTTCTAATCTAAGATCATCAAAAGGGTTTTCTGGGTTTGCAACTATGAGTGTTCTTTCTAGATGTAAACTTTCATTACCCGTGGTAATGACATAGTTGCTCCTTCTTGTTATTCTTTAATGTGTCTACTCTTAAAACAATTGAGACAGAAAATCTAAGGTACTACCTAATGGTAACATATTGTACACAAATAAACTTAGGGTATGAGTGGGGAACTTTGATGAAACATTAGCTAATAAAAGAAGGGTACAATAAAAAATAGGAAGTAACAATACATGTATTAAGGGCAATAATCTACAGAGCTCTGAATTATTAGGGTAACCCCACAGATAAAACTTGGCCCCTTTTTTCAGTCTTCATGATATCACTTTATTCTACAATTTAAAATTTTTGTCTTTCATTTTTAAATTTTTTTTTTTACATCCTAATCACAGTTTCCCCTCCCCTCTGCTCTTCCCAGTCCTTCCCTTACTTCCCCTTTGTCCACCCTCCATTTCTGTTCAGAAAAGGGCAGGCCTCCCATGGATATCAATAAAGCATGGCATACCAAGCTGCAGTAAGACTAGGATTCTCCCATTGTATTAAAGCTGTGTAAGGCAACCTAATCTGAGGAATAGTGTCCCAAGAGTTGGCCAAAGAGTCAAAGCCAGCCCCTGCTCCCACTGTTAGGAGTTCCACAAGAATACCAAGTTTCACAACTGTCACATATGTGCAGAGGGCCTAGGTCAGTACCATGCAGGCTCCCTGATTGTCAATTCACTCTCTATGAGCTCCTATGAGCCCAGATTAGTTGATTCTGTAGGTTTACTTGTGGTGTCCATGACCCCTCTTGCTCCTACAATCCTTCCTCCCTCTATTCAGCAGGATTTCCCAAGCTTGACCTAATGTTTGGCTGTGGGTCTCTGCATCTGTTCTGTCAGTTGCTGGATGAAGCCTCTCTGATGATAATGAGGCTAGGCACCAATCTGGGGTCTAGGATACTGGCTTGGCCTCTGGTGGAGTAAGAGGCTTCTGCCAGAGGTATGGCATAAAACTGGCTCTTATGGTGAGGTGTAGTCAGTGGCAGAGTGCCCAGCATTCTCCAAGCTTTGGTTTGATTCCCATCACTGGGAAAGTAAATAAATAAATGAGTGAATGAATGAATCAATAAAGAAAAGCAGAAGAAAAGAAATGAAACAATATCCTAAAGTTAACTAACCCTGCAGTATTATCATTTATAAGATAGATGTAAGTATGTTATGTCTACTTAAATATAATGTTGCAGATATGGGGCATTTGGGCTTAATAGTTATCTTAATTAAATTATAATTGAAATTAAAAGATACCAGTAAATTAGAATCAATAAAAGTGATGCCGTGCTAAACATGATTGATAACTAAGAATACTGAAGGTTAGAATTCTGATGAATCTTCAAGATACACAAATGGAGATTGTACTGTTGGTCATTGTTCCTTAAATGTTCATACAAACATTTCATGCTAAGCATTACAGGATTTGAATTTACCAATTTGGACCTTAAAAAAGTTCAAATATATTTGGTCTTTTTCAACTGAGGCCATTCTTGTGAGTATTGGGGCAGTTAAATGTTGACTTGTTAAAAGGAACTGCCATAAGCAGTAAGCATCTCCTTATACTTAAGCTAGCCTTTGATAATATAGTAGGCATTTGAAGTTCCTGTTTCAAAAGGAGTCTTTAAAAAAAAAACTTTCTATAAATAAAACGAAAGCAATCATTTCAAATTTCTCCCTAGTACTCTGTCCTTAAGCAAATGCTTTTCCTTCTAACTTTCCTCCAGTTCTGTCTCTTTAGGATGATACTGTGCTGACATTTGATGTTCACAAGCAAAGAAATGCTTCCTATCAAAGCTGTACTAGCCAATTCATAAAAGCAAAGACTGCATATAAATATTGGAGTGGAGTGTGTACTACCTACCAGATTCCTGGTACCACCCATGAGAAAGGACACTGAAGCAGCTATCTGAACTTTCTAACATGGTTTTAATTGCCATTTCAACTGGCTTTCCTAGTGACTTCCCAAATTGAAGGCAGTGTCATCGGGTAAGCTCTGTGATGACTCTGTAACATGGAAATCCTGCATTGCCAGGCTTGTCCTGCTCCATCTAGGGCTGAGCCTCACTCATATAAGGAAACAATTTAGTGCTGGAAGAAGCACTTGGCAGTAAGGGAACAATCTGTGAAGAGATGCACAAAATGTTAATCTGCTCTTCTGAATGTGCTATGCCTTTGAATCCTTAGCACATAATTGAACAAGTATCAGCATGACAGTTTCATCAGAGGAAGGCAATTCCTTCCAAGGAACACTGACCTTTGCCTCTGAAAACCCTCAAATCCCTTAAATGAAATCTTAGATATTTAGGCCCCTGTTTCTTGACATTTAGATAACTACAGCCACACTGTAGGGGTAGGATAAATGTTAACAAGCCTCTTTTAGAGATTGTTCTAAAAAATAGTCATAGGAAGAGTATCAGATTTGAACAACAGGCCAAATTTAATTCCTGTATCTCCTTCACCAAGTATACTTATCAGGGATGGTTATATTTTACCTCTCTGAGATGTAATTTACACAATTATCAAACTGGGATGGGGCTATTACAAAAACTTAGATTTTAGAGGAATCAGGGTAAGACTTGGAACAGGTAGATATTCCAAGAACCCAAAATTCATGTGTCAAATGTGAGACATTTCCAGAGCTGTCTGGTTGTTAGAGGGCCAGAATTTCCCTTTTTAGTTTGCAATGCTCACCTATGCATCATGTGATAATCTTTGATAGACATAAACATTTGTTTTTCTACACAATTTTGGATCCTCTTGATTCTTTTCATATTGTTCATTTTCTAGAAAGCCAAGTGTACCCAGCAGGATCTTAATAAATACAGATGGATTGATTGAGTAAACTTGAATTTCAGCCTCTCTCAGCACCTCCCAAGATCAGAGAAATCCTTATGTAAATACTAGGGCCATTTACCCAGTGGGTTTAAGTTTTGGGAAAGTTTCCCTTCTTTAGAAAGAGCTTTGACCCTGGGAAGAAAAACACCTGGATCTATTTTATTATTGCCTATTCTGAGTAATCCTGAAAAGTTGCTTATATGTATACAATCCCACTCATCTCACAGGATAGATGTAAGAATGAGATCAGATGACTAGCTGGAAAATGTTAGTGTTAAGCTTTATAAAAGTCCATGGGTTGGGGGTGGGAAACTACATAAGCTCTAAGAGAAATTCTTCTTAGTATTCACTGATGGGAAAATTCAAAGTCACTTAGACATTTTATTGATATACATGGATTCATATCATCCCATTTGAATGAGGATGTATTATATAACTTGAACTGGAGCTTGTAACAAGAAAACCAAGAGCTATGGAATACCTAAAAATTCTGATACACACAGGCAATAAAATCTTAAAAGATCCCAGAGTTTTCAATAGTGTTGGTTTTAAGGCAAATAGTCATACTCCATAGACTAAAGACAATGATGAGAGCTGAAAAGAACTCTAACTGGCTGAGAGCAAATGGTCCCCTTCCTAAGACTCATAAAGATAGCCTTAGGAAGCCATATGATAGCTGGAGGACTAAGACAGCATCTTAAAAAACAGTGGAGACTCACAAAAGAAAAAATATTTCAGGTGAAAGGAAAGAAAATGGAGCATGCACTTGATGTCTGCTCTCTACTTATCACTGCATTAAATATGTGAGTGTTTCCTTGTTTAATTCTTTTTACAAAGAATCTAGGATTGTCAAAAACAAGACAAGGCTGTCCACTCTGCCCATATTTATTCAATACAGTACTTGAAGTTCTAGCTAGAGCAATAAGACAATAAAAGGAGATCAAGAAGGTACAAATTGGAAAGAAGGAAGTCAAACTTTTGCTACTTGCAGGTGATATGATAGTATACATAAGTGACCCCAAAAATTCTACAACTGATAAACACCTTCAGTAATGTGGTAAGATGCAAGACTAACTCAAACAAATCAGTAGCCTTCCTATATACAAATGATAAATGAGCCAAGAAAGAAATCAGAGAAACATCACCCTTTACAATAGCCACAAATAATATAAAATACCTTGGGGTAACTCTAACCAAGCAGATGAAAGACCTGTATGACAAGAACTTAAGTCTTTGAAGAAAGAAATTGAAGAAGATATCAGAAAATGGAAAGATCTCCCTTGTCCATGGATAGGTAGAACAAACATAAGAAAAATGGCAATCTTACCAAAAGCAATCTACAGATTCAATGCAATCCCCGTCAAAATCCCAACACAATTCTTCACAGACCTCAAAAAGAACAATATTCAACTTAATGTGGAAAAACAAAATACCCAGGATAGCTAAAATAATCCTTTACAATAAAGCAACTTCTGGAGGCATCACCATCCCTGACTTCAAGTTTTACTATAGACCTATAGTAATAAAAACAGCTTATTACTGGCATAAAAACCAACATATGGACCCATGGAATTGAATTTAAGACCTTGACATTAATCAGCACACTATGAACACCTGATTTTTGACAAAGAAGCCAATACTGTACAATGGAAAAAAGAAAGCATCTTCAATAAATAGGGCTGGCATAACTGGATGTCAACATGTAAAAGATTGCAAATAGATCCAAATCTATCACCATGCACAAAACTCAAGTGCAAGTGGATCAAAGACCTCAAAATAAAACCAGTTACACTGAACCTGATAGAAGAGACAGTAAAAAGTAGTCTTGAATGCATTGCCACAGGAGACTACTTCCTAAATATAACACCAGTAGCACAGACACTGAGAGCAACAATTAATAAATGAAATCTCCTGAAACTGAAAAGCTTCTGTAAGGCAAAGGGCATGGTAAATAAGACAAAATGACAGTCTGCAGAATAGGAAAATATTTTCACCAACCCCACATCTGACAGAGGGCTGCACTCCAAAATACATAAAGAAGTCAAGAAACCAGACATCAAAATACCAAACAATCCAATTAAAAAATGTGCTACAGATCTAAACAGAGAATTCTTTTGTCTTTTTTTTTTCCAGAGCTAAGGACCGAACCCAGGGCCTTGCGCTTGCTAGGCAAGCGCTCTACCACTGAGCTAAATCCCCAGCCTCTAAACAGAGAATTCTTAACAGAAGACTCTCCAACGGCCAAAAGACATTTAAGGAATAGCTCAACATCCTTAGTCATCAGGGAAATGCAAATCAAAATGACTCTAAGATACCATCTTACAACTGTCAGAATGGCTAAGATAAAAAACACTGATGGCAGCTTGTTTTAGAGGATGTGGAGCAAGGGGAACCCTCCTCCACTGTTTTTGGGAGTGAAAACTTGTACAGCCACTTTGGAAATCAGTATGGTGACTTCTCAAAAAATTGAGAACCAATCTACCTCAAGACGCAGCTATATCACTCTTGGGTAGTATATACCCAAGGGATGCTCAATCATACCACGAGGATATTTGCTCAACTATGTTCATAGCAGCATTATTCATAATAGCCAGAACCAGGAAACAACCTAGATGTTCCTCAACTGAAGAATGGATAAAGACAATGTGGTACATATACACAATGAAGTACTAGTCAGCTGTAAAAACAAAAACAAAAACAAACAACAACAAAAAAAAACAACCAACAAAAAAAAAAAACAATGGCATCATGAAATTTGCAGGTAAATGAATGGAACTGGAAAATATCATCCTGAGTGAGGTAACACAGACTCAGAAGTCAAGTCCTTACATCCCTACCCCATTAGCTCTGCTGAAGGATGAGACACAGTACCTGATGTCATTTAAAATTACAAAAGACAATAAAAATACTTATAATGAGCAAAGAGAAGATCTAACCAATTGTCTTCACTTTGTATCAGAAGAAACCCAGGCATTAGCAAAGCTAAATACTGTGCCCAAAGGCACATAAGAAGAATGTAGAAAAAACACAACCCTTACCCCAGGGCTGATAGTCTAGGGTCACTGGTCAAAAGACAAAGAATTCTATTTTCCCTCTTGTGCTCTGAACACTGGGCACCACACCATGATTGTCAGAATCTAGCATCAGAATCTGGAACACGTGTTCTTGATTAAATGAATGTGCCTCATCTGATTCAGCAGTTCTAAACTAGGTCTTGTGGGTGCCTGTCTAGGAATTTCCAATGCTACAGCTGTTGCTGGATCATAGACCATATTTCAAGAATTTGCTTTTTCAAATTAATATATATTTCAATGTTTTAACTCTGCCTTAGAACCATTTTCCTCTTTCTAATGTATTATAGAGATGCCACAAATGCTGATCAAGAAAATGTGGAAAAGAATATCCCTAGAGCTGTAATCACTGTTTTGCTAGGGAACTTGACAATCTGCAAGCCATGTAGAACTTTGTAATTAAAGAATTTCTTCACTTTATTCTCCTTTAACTTTTAAAGTATCTACCAGCAATCTGTTGGAGTGTTGCTTACCTAGAAAAGGATAATTTCTGTAACACAGCATAATAAAAATAAAGTCTCCACATGACCAGAAGAAACTTCCAGAAAGCTCTGGACATCCATTGCCCTGTGGCTTCCTGGACACAAACATCTCTCGGACCTAAGTCATGGCACATGGTGGAGAAGCTATGCATCCCTGAATCATAGCTATCGGTGTAGCTGAGCAATAAGAGTAAGACCCTACACATAAAGTACCCATTTGTACCACTGCTTTTCTTTTGAAGGACTTCAACAAAATCTAAATTAGCAGAAGTTATTAAAACATAAAAGGATTTTTCAGGGGGAAAAGAGGGGAAAGAAACTTCAAAGACAGCATTTTGGCCAAAGAATAAGGAGACCAGGGCTTGCTTGAGAATTTATCCCAACTCCTGGCTTCTGTGTATGAGTCTTAGGATACGTATGAGAGTAATTTTATGTAAGTCATTTTTCAAATAATAAAAACCCTCTTGCAACTAGTTCCACTAAATCTACAGAAACGTTCATGTTAGATGAATCAGTACTCTATGTATCACTAAAGAAATGATCCTGCCAATAAGCAAATATGTCCTGTTACATTTTTATTAGTCAAGAGTGGAATTTTATGCTTACACAAAGAGCTGTATTAAACTCAGACAAATTCTATATATCACTCTAGGTATCCTTAAGCAAACATAATAAGGTAATCTCATCTCTACCTCATAGCCTGTGACACTTGCTAACCATTTCGTGACTCCTCCATGACACCTATCCTTTTCTACTCTGTGTCACACATTAGTTCATCACTAAAGGGGATGTAATCTTTAAAAAATAAAAACTGATGAACCATTAATTTTAGAATCTTCTATTTCATGGACAAGTTGTATCTCTCTGAGTTTCAGAGCAACTGTACTTTCTCTTCACAGAAGGACATCCTTCAACATAAGCTCGCTCATAAAATCAGGACACTTTTTCTCTGATCTGAAGAAATAATGCCTTAAAGTCCTGACTGATGCTTTACCAGCTGCTCATTATTTTAATCTGCTTCCTTGGAAGAGCACAGTGCTTAGGAAACCATGCCCTTAAAAAAAAATTATGTGTCATATATTTACATGCCAATCTTTTTCAACACTGCAAACAGCATTGCCCTAGGTTTCTGTAACACCTGTCCATCACAGTAGCCCCAGCTGAGTACCATGCTACCTATTACACTACAAAACCAGCATCTTTTGCATTGAGTGAAAATCTGGGCCAATAAGGTTTTATATTCAGACCAATTCAACAAGTATTTTATATGTTAGGCACTTTCTATCATCTCAGAATATTTTTTTATAATTTTATTTTAATTAACAAAAGAAAAAGAAGAAAGTTAATAGTGTGGAAGTTAACTTTAACATATGTTAATGTTGCAGAATGATTAAATCAATATAAAACATATATTCTCATACTTATTCACTGGAAGGGGAGCATTTAAAATATACTCATCACTTTTCAAGTGTACAACATATGTTACTAAACAACAAACATTATATCCTCTAGTGGACCTCCTGACTCTTTGCCTCCTACCTGCAGGTTTGTTATTTTTAATCATCATCTAATCTACCATTTCCCTTTTGGATAGATATCCAAAACAGAGAGGTTAAATTAACAAGAACATCTGCACTCTGACTTTTGTTATCGCATTATTTCTAATAGTGAAGGTAATAAAACAACCAAGTGTCAATAAATGAATTAATGAATAAAGAAATGAATAAAGAAATGTAGCTTGTATATGCAAGATATCACCCAGCCTCTCAAAAGAAGAACCTAGAGCCATAGAGACAGCTCAGCAGTTAAGAACATAGAATGTTGTTGTAGTTGACCTCACCTCTGTACCCAGCATCTATTTCAGTAGCTTACAACCACCTGTAGCTACAGATTTAGGGGATATAACATCTCTGGCCTATTGGACACCTTCAGTCTCTGTCTCTCTGACTTTCTGTCTCTCTTCCTCCCTTCCCCTGGCCCTCCCTCACCCCCTTTCTCTCCCTCACCAAAAAAAAAAAAATCTTAAAAGTCTCATGTATTTGCAATCTAGTGGCTCTTGAATCAGGATTGCTTGGGGACAGGGTTTAGGAATTGTTATAGTAGAGATAAGCTGTCTTTACATAGAGGAGCTGATTCTTTAGCTCAAGAAACAAAGCTTAGACTCATAAAACTATAAAAGAAAATAGCAAGATATAGATAATTCTCAAATATTTAATCAAAGTCCAAGTATACTACTTATGCCATTAGTAAATAGTAAAATTTTGGGTACAATGTTAGCTGAAGATCTCAGGGCACATTGACCTAAATTTTCCCCTAAGTCACACATGGAGTTGAGTTAGAATACCAGTTCAAAGTACAGAAAAAATAAAATTGTAGGTGCAGGGATATTAAGCAGAGTTTGGTGGACTACACACAGATAATCAAGCACATACAGTACAAAGTGCAAAGTAAGCACAAAAGGTGTAAATTTTGAATATGGTATTGCATAACTTTTCCCAGGTAGACCTTTGACTCCAGATAGAAAGGGCACTAATAGAACAAAGAAAGGATTCCACTAAGTCAGTTTGATGTGATAGGTGATGTCATTCTGTGTGCTGTGAAAATGTGCTGCTCTGACTGGTTGATAAATAAAGCTATTTGGCAAATGGTTAGGCAGAATAAGGTTAGGCAGGACAGTCTGACTGGAGAGAGAGGAAAAGAGGAAAAGCAGAGGGAGACGCTGCTAACTGCTTCCAGAAGAAGAAAGATGTAAAGGTACCAGTAAGTCACAAGCCACGTGGCAAAGTATAGATTTATAAAAATGGGTTAATTCAAGATATAAGAGCTAAGCTAGCAAGAAGCCTGCCATGGCTATAGGTTAAAAATAATATAAGCCTGTGTGTGTTTATTTGAGTCCAAGCAGCTGTAGGACTGGTGGGTGAGAGAGATTTGTCCTAACCATGGGCCAGGTGGGACACAGGAAAACTTTCAGCTACATTGGTGAACTGAGTTTTCTGGGGTTACTCACAGTAGTTTGAGTAACAACAGGCAACTACACCATTGGGAGGTCCTTTGGGAAACTTTTAGGCATCTATACTACCAATAAGTCATATCAGCAACAAGGGTAATTCATGAAAAGCTGTACCGCTAAAACATCCCATTGGGCGACATCCAGGTGGGTATATCATTAAGGGATCCAAAGTCCCAGTCTTTTTATTATTTCTCATTTATCTCAGTGTGATCAGGGTCTTATGAAGCTCTCATGAGGATCTTATGAAGAATTTAGCAATCTTGGGAGACTCCCACTCTCTCTAAAGGAAAAGTGTTAATAGACAATGGATTTCATGTAGGTGATCACATATATTCTCATTCCAGGTGGCAATGGCCATTTCTAAAAGGGCAGAAACAGATACATTTCATGCCTGTAGCTAAATCAATTAATCAATTACAAGGAAACAAGATGGCTGACCAACATTATATCAATCATACTACACTGTCTGGGACCCAGGGAAGGCCAACTCTGTTCCAGGTACATTGCTCCTGGCCCTGAAACTTTGTGGCTAAGCAAAAGTGTCTGCTAACTATTAATGAACACACAAAAGTGTCCACCCTGGGGCTCATCACAAGCTCCAACCACTTTGCCCTGGCCTGAATGCCCAGCATGCAACGGTGGCACTACTAACTCTTGCCAACTGTTCTCACTTATGTTCAAAGTACTGTGTCACCACAGCTCCCATGTGTGACTTTGAGAGATAAACCTGTTCTGCCTTCATCTCTTCCTCCCACTATGGAAATGGATGAGGCTACTCTTTAAGGAATAAATTCTCTCACTATGGAGAAGGTCTGCTTTGAGTGGAGAGTTAATTGGTACTAGAGAAGGAAGTAACAAAGATCAATACCTTATTGGGATTCTCTTTTACTTATGACTGTTATGAGCTGTTATTTTCTACAGACTTGGCTGGCTCTGAAATTATCCTAATAGCACCACACAAAATATGTCAAACTCACCTGAACAACTACCAAAATTGTTCATGTCCAGCAGGGGTGAAGACTATAGCATTGTCTCCTCTTCGTCATTCTTCCAGTTCTCACTCACATCAACCCCACAGCATATAGGCCTAATGTAGAAAGATCTATCTCATAATAGGTCAGGTCCAGAATCATTCTAGTCCCCAGACCTGATTTCCCCTAGCTTCAGTATGGGGCTGGAGGATATGGGCAGAAGACAACACCTACTAAAGAGAATATACCTATCAAATAGCAAAAGCAACCTGCATTTCTATGGTTACCATGACTTGAGTGCTGTGAAGTGGTAAAAGAAGGAGAGAGATTTGTCTACAAGGTTATAGGTCAGTAGCAAGAGAGTAAGACCCTGTCAACATCTGTAGCATACCCATTTATTAACGTCCATCATAATTGTACAGGACCTTGACATCTGCTAAAATAATCTTGTAAATAGACCTCCTATACTGCAAAATTGCTTCCAAGCATCACTATAATTAACACCTCTTGACAGTTTTATCTTTCTTTCATCCTGTGTACATATTCTGAGCATCTTCTATGTTCAAGATAATATGCTAGACACCGAAGGATACAACATTGTCAGGCAGGACACTGGAGAACCCTCTGGGACTTAGCAAGCCACATTAGTGCTTCTCTCATTTTTATTCTAAATTCTTTCTTGCTCCATGTTTTTTTTTTCATTGTTGACTATTTGCATATCCCCAAAGAAGATTTTATTGAGGAATAATTTCAGCAATTTGCTTTAGGAAAACAACAGGAATACTGAATTTTTTTAAAAAATGTTTTGCCAAACTTCCCTGTTCCCACTCCTGCTGTGCCTCTGATCAATGCTCTGGGGGAATCTGGCTATACTCCCTGTAAATATGTGGTCTAAATGAATGCATTAAGTCCATGATGCAAAGAAGTAATTTTCTCCAGGTTACCATGCTCATTGGTCTCCACAGGACAGGAAACCTAGCAGGGTATTCCCTGCATGCCGTGAAGACGAACACATTGTGTTCCTACAGAGCCACAAGCAGCATACTCCCCACCATGTTTATTTCCAAACACTGGGCTTTCTAATCACTGTGTATTCAGTGAGAGACCCAGAATGTCCAAACCCAGCCAGACTGATGCAAGGCAACTCAGCAGCAGCAGCTTTAATGGGTGACCTTTGTAAGGTCTTGCAACCCTCCATTGACCCCATCCCCGGAATGCAAGTGTTATAGGAGAAAAGGCATAACCACAGTGACAGACAGGTCTGAGGTCATATCATGCTTTTGCCACTTCTAGGTTCAATTCATTTCAGATCACATGACGTCAAGGCTTCACTGGCATCTTTTCAGTTCTTCATAAAATGGGAATGACCATCATAATATTTACAGTTCAACCCACCGGTCAGAGGCCATTGGCAGATCTGTCACTATTAATCTCAAGCAAAAATTGTGGAAGACCACTGAAAACACCATATACCAGCTTCTTTGCTACAGCTATATTTAGAAAGATTAATATCTCCTCTCTTATTTCCTCTCTTGAAGCAGTGCTAGAACCCAGGAATCTAATTCTGCCTGCTCTCTAATACTTCTTGATAGAAACGCCTCTTCATTAGATTCTTCGATTTCAGAGGGGAAATGGAATTCTATGCTGATTAGCTTCCTTCCTCTTCCTTCTATATCATCAATGCTGGCTGATTCAGCATGTGTCAAAATGTGCAATTCCATAAAGCCTGCAGAATTCTTTTACAAGTCATGTCTTTCTCAATGCATTGTTTGCTCCCCCAGAATTTCTAATTCAATGGGCCCAGGAAGAAGCCTCAGAAATTACATTTTGTAAAAAGTACTGAGGAAGTTCTGATGCTGACAGTTCAGAGACCAAACTTTGAGGAATGCTGATATACATCATCCCAAGACACCATAAAGAAACAGATAACTACAAACAAGCAATTGCAGGAGGCATGAGTCACAGGGTACTGTACCCATTCCTTCTATTGTTTGTCTTTCATGGATAGCACTTATCTGGGCATACACAACAAGGCTTCTAAATGTGACCTATAACATCAGTAGACATAACTGTCACTGTTATTATACTTCAGGTTTTTTTATTTAGATTCATTCAGAATCAGCAAAAATTTCAAAATTTTGAGGGGTTTCTGTGGAATCAACAGTCTCTACTGTAAACCACCAGCTCTACCTTTGTTGTAGAACAAAAAAAAAAAATAGCTTTGGTTATATTTAAGCACATCTTTAGGTCCATGGGCCATAGTTTATCAGCCCCTCCCACCACACCAGGAGGTCATGAGGAAGATGCTGAGAGAGGATGTGAATCCTTTGTGATAAGAAGGACTGAAATAGCACCCCCAAGGGACTGTGACGTTGTCATTCTTTGATCACGGTTGAAACCAGGTTGTGGCCTATCCCATTGCTGTACTTCTTGAACTCCTAATCTAAGACCTTTCATAAGTTACTCTATGCTGTGTAGAGTAGTGTTTTTTTTTTTTTTTTAGATCATGCCTTTCCCTGAGAGACTTCATTTTGCTAGCAGATTTTTATTCCATTTTGAGGATGGAGAATGACTGTGCACCTGGGTGGAACACAAATAACAGCATGTGCCAGGCACAACCCACATAGCACAGACCAATCAATAACTTGTTCTTGGTAATAGAAAGAGAACCACCCTATAAATTTATTACAGTGTGCTGTGGAACAATCCTTTTCTACACTATGAATATGTATTACTCTCACTGGTTAATAAAAAGTTGGCAGGCTGGTAGCTGGGCAGGAAGTTAGGTGGGAAAGCCAAACTGAGAATGATGGGAAGAAGGAGGGTGGAGTCAGGGAGACACCAGCCAGCTGCTGAGCAAGCCAAACATGTAGAAAATGAGATAACAAGCCATGAGCCATGTGGCAAAGTATAAATAGAAATATGGGTTAATTTATGTATAAGAGTTAGCTAGTTACAAGCCTGAGCTATCAACCAAGTATTTATATTCATATTTAATCTCCAAGTAGGTTATTTGTGACCAGGCAGTCAGGACAGGAAACATCTGTTTACAACAGTGAACTAAAATTACAGAGGTACATGGAAATTTTAAAATTATATCAGGGAACCCATGTCCAATAACTTACTAGACACATCAGATGGACCCCCTAGCACTACAATGGTTGTGGACCCCACTGAACTGCCTAGTATGTCCATCAAGAACCACTTAGTAAGTCCATCAAGAACAGACCTCTCCTGACTATCCCTGAGGGTACCCTTTATTCTGCTGACCACACCTCCCATCCTCTGTTTACCTATCTGGATCTGCTGCTTGTCTAACTGCCTTTTGAAACTTTATCTTCATCCAGTCCTATCATTATTTTCCTGCAGCTTGACCTGGCTCTACTGTTTCACTTCTAAGTCTGTAACTCACAGAGCCCTATTTTACAACAGCAGATCTGTGAATCTGTAATGGTCCCAGCTTTGACATTCCTCACCTTTTAAACCCTTAGTAGTTACTCTGTACCACACATATTATATTTAAACATATGTGCTTACTCTGAAATGTAATGTGTGGTCTGATAGTAAATATTAATAATTAAGATTATAACAAAAGAACCTTTGATTGCCTTCTCCAGATCATCAAAGAAAGAGGGAGTATCTGGAAAATTCCTCCCTTTGAAACCACCATATCTTGTGAACTTATTCTTTCTCAATGATTTCTGACATTGCAGTAAGACATAGACCTAACACTCTGTGTTTCTGACATAGCATACTCATAATAATAACCAATGGAGTTTCAGGGACAAGAGGTAGTCCTTTAGAAGAGGATGGTGAAGATGAATGGATGGTCCTATAAGAAAGCACTCTTCTTGATTGACTATCCACCATGGTTAAATTTTAAGTTGAAATTTAGTCCCTGTGTGCCGATGAAAAGCAATGCCATATTGCCTGCCTGAGTTAAGTTTCTGTTGTCCAGTATTGAGCCACTAACCAGAAACTTTTGACATGCCTGGACAAGTCTTGAGTTATTAGAAAATAACAACATTTCCTTATCTTTCTGCAACAGTGACCATTAGTAACAATGTTTTGTGGTTAGGTTGCTTGGTTGGGTTGCTTGGCAACTCAACAGTCCCATGATCTTTTCCCAAAGAAAGTTTCCTGGTCTGCTTACTATAAAACTCACCTGAGAAAAATAAACTTTTGCAGTTTGATCAGAATACTGTCTTGCTGTCAATTCTTTGTGTCTCTTGTCCCTTTCATTCGCCATTCCCCCTTCTAGGGTCTCTGCTGAAGATCCCGCTGGTCGGGACGCCTGTGGTGAGATACTAAGTTATTATTACCAGAGTTTGATTATGATACTGATAGGCAGAGTATATGGGAGATCAGGGAATTCAAATGGGGACATAAGGATAGAGTCTCTAAACAAATGAGATGCTGTGATTTGTAAGAGGAGAGAGGCCTGACTCAAGAACTTTAGTTAACTTGAGCTGGCTTCAGAATCTTCAAAGTTCCCACTCCCCTATTCCAGCAAGAAAAAGATTATACCAGATGCAACTGATCTATTTTGAAATTTCTAAACATCAGTACTGTGAACTAAATAAGCACTTAATCAGCTTGTATTAATTTATTTATAGCAATAAAAATACAGGAAGATGTCATCTCCTTTCAATAACCTCTGAGTATGTCCATACCTCAACAAGGAAACTATGCGAGTCTATATGGGTATGTTTTATTTCAAACTAAATCACTGCCCCAAGGTGATAGGAAAGTTCAAACCCCAGACCCAAGGTGATAGGAAGAAAGGGTCACTGCAGATATGAGAACTCAATCATGTATCCATCCCTACCAGAGAAGCAGAAGATGAAACAGAAGCAAAACAATTAGTTTGGGTACTGTGAATCATTCCACTCCAACAATAATATTTACTATTAAAACACAGATAAGAAAATAAACAGAACAAATTTGTCTTTGAATTCTTACAGAGCTCTAAAGGTTGCCCTACTAGATAGATAAGGTAACAAGAAAAAGGAATCAACTCAACCTTTTTGGAAAAAGCATTGCAACCCCAGTAGAA
The DNA here is from genome assembly GCF_903995425.1 of Onychomys torridus. Classification (NCBI taxonomy): domain Eukaryota; kingdom Metazoa; phylum Chordata; class Mammalia; order Rodentia; family Cricetidae; genus Onychomys; species Onychomys torridus. Next base: position 61,302,748 of record NC_050455.1, read on the forward strand.
CAGAGTAGTGGATTCCATGAAAGACCACTGAGCAAAGGTGTTGTTATTGTTTTATTACTCTTTGTCTCTTTGGGATCCAGCCACCTAGTTCTCAAATAAATCACACATGGAGGTTTATTCCTAATTATGAATGCCCAAACTTAGCTTGGCTTGTTTTTTGCCCACTTTTCTTAACTTTAAATTAACCTGTCTGTCTGTTGCCTCTGGGCTTTTACCTTTCTCTATTTTTATATACCTTTCTTTCTTACTCCATTACTGTTTTTGTAGCCGGGTGACCCACCCCTGGTGTCTTCCTCATTCTCTAGCTCCTAGATCTCTCCTCTCCTGGATTTCTCCTTTTATTAATTCTTTCTTCCTGACAGCCCCACCTATCCTTTCTCCTGCCTAGCTATTGGCTGTTCAGCTCTTTATTAGACCATCAGGTGTTCTAGACAGACACAGTAACACAGCTTCACAGAGTTAAATAAATGCAACATAAATAAAAGTAACACACCTTAAAATAATATTCCCCAACACAAGGGTCCTTTTGCCTTCAGTTAGCAGCTTGCCCAGGCTTCCTGTTAAATGAAGGAAGTCTACCACTCTGAGATTGGAATATTGCTAGATTCAGAGCAAATATCTTTCAAATATTTCCTCACAGTCCTCACCCCACTAAAGGTCCAGATATGAAAAGTAAAATTGCAAACACTATTGTGAAATATAGACACCAAGGTCAGCATGTCAGAGCCCAGAGTCTCACTGTAGCCTGTTTCCTCCAAAGCCTGCAGCCCTCCCATTCCTGCCCTACAATGCCTTGGGACAGAGGTGCATGACATAACACTCAGTGTAATACTTCAGTTTTATTTTAGATTTCCATTTTTAACTCAGTTAACTGACCTGAAGAGAAATACAATATTTCTAATATAATCTAAATGGTCATTTATTGCATTGCCATAGACTGAATTTCAATTTTCTTTCCGATTAGTATTTGCCCGTTGAATATTTAATGGAAGAAAGAAATTATTTTCTCCTTTCTTGCTTACAAAAAAAAGTTCAAAATGAAGTTATGAGACATTCTGAAAGGCATTTGTGTTGCAAGATTCTCTCTCTCTCTCTCTCTCTCTCTCTCTCTCTCTCTCTCTCTCCCTGCCAAATAATTAGAATATTTACTTCAAAACAGAATGGAATTTCTGATCCCCAGTGCTGTGGTCTAAGGAGGGAAATATGCATTTGAGGCATATAGCACTCCAAAGGGAGTTTAGGGGGCAAGTCTCTCAAATACAAATTCAGAAAATTCAATGCTAAGTTGAAAAAAAAAGAAAAAACATCTTTTTTTGTTCTCATCTCTCCTAAGGGAGACCTAGAGGAATCCTTTATGTAGAGAAAATGAAATCTATTGCTTAACCTTCTTTAAAAGACTGAGTGAATTGCCTAATAATTAACACAACTGAAACCAATGAATGACCTCTCCACTCAACATTATATTATCTCTGTGAAGTGAAGCAGAACTGGTTGTCTGTCATAAGTCACATTTGTTTTCATTCATACCTGTATGTACACATTAGGCCAATATATACTTTTGCTATAGTTTATCTATGCAAATTACATGTTTACTGTATCATTTATATGGAGAGAAAGATAAGAGAATATACTATAACCTTTAACAATGTTACATTGGTATACTAATTTATATAATCATAACATCATTTAACATAAACAAGTTAATGGGCAAAAATTTAACATGAAAAGTAACTTACATTAATTTTTACCTTATTCATCATTTAATTGTAAGTTGGCTACTACAATTTTCAATAATAACATGAATGAAATGGCATTTATATCACATACCATACATATATCAAGGCCATTGGGACTTATGAATAAGAAAAATACTAGATTTGATTAAACTCCCATGAGATAAGTACTAATTGTTAACTTGATAAAATCCTGAGTGCCCTGAGAGCAGGGTCTTTGAGCAGACTTATAGAGGACTATGTTAATTACATTAATTGAAGCATAGACTTGCTCATGAGTGGACCCACTCCCTAACTGGGATTCAAAATTGTATAAAATGGCAAGAAGATCTGAGCAGCAGTATGTATTCATGATCTTCATGATGGCAGATGCAAAGTGACAAGCTCCCTCAACTTCATACCTCTGTGACTTCCCAGATATTGTGAACTGTAACTTGGAACTGTAAGCTAAATAAACCACTTCTCCTTTAAATTGCTTTTGTTGTATTATTTTTCTTAAATTTTTCATACAATGTATTTTACCATATCCTTTCCCCTCCCTCAACTCATCCAGACACCACCATGCACCCAACTACATGTTCTCTCTCTTAAGAAAGAAACAAAATCAACAGGAAAGCACAAAACATTACAAAAAGGAAAACAAACCATGGAGCCCGTTTTGTGTTGGCCCAGTACCTCTTAGCACAAGACCTGCCCTGGAGTGTGTTGCTATAGCTAGTTTTACTCTGTTGAAGAGAACAGATTCCCCCTCTCCTAAAAACTATAAATTTCAAATAGCAGGAAATTCTATGCCCACTTCCCCTTCTCTATGCTGAGATTTTTACCTACATTGAGCTTATGCAAGTCCTGTGCATGATGTCAGTCTTTGTGAGTTTCTACGAAGAACAGTCCTGCTATGTCTGGAAGATCCTGTTTTTGTGGAATCATCTACCACCTCTGGCTCTACTATCTTTCTGCCTCCTCTTCTGAATATATGCCTGATCCTTGAGGGAGGAGTATGATGAATAAAGACATCCCATTTAGGGCTGAGTATTACAATGTCTCTGTAGATTACCATCTACTTAAGAAGAAGCTTCTCTAATGAAGATTGAGCAATGCACTGATCTATAGCACTGTGGCATTAGGAGTCATTTTAGTGCTGTGAATTTAGCAGAATAATATTATTAAGTTTTCACCTAGGACCATGACTGGTAGGTGAAATGAGGGCAAGAACATAGCAGGTATAGGTTCTACTGTATTGTTACAACAACAGAAAAAGAAATTATGACACATATATAAAAAGTCCTGCAGTATCTCTGTGACAGAAAAAAAGAAAGTAGAAATCTGAAGATTGGTCTAAATATTTCCAAATTTGTTAGGAATCAAAAAAATTTCAGAAAATTAAGCAAAAGAATTCCACACATCATATCAGTTTCATAACACTCTATGACATAATTTGGACGAACATGAAGAAATTCTCCTGCTAATAATCACATTCCAAAATGTTAGGCAGTATTAGGCTGTGACTGGATAAAACTAGGACATTGGTGAGGAAGAAAGAGATGGTCTGAAAACTACTAACTAGTCAAAATAGGTCCACCCTTTCCATTGTGTTATTGGGATGAAAAAACAAACAGAAAAGTTGAACAGAGAGAAAGTGCACACAACATTTCCTAGAAAATAATAATTTGGGAGGTTTTGTTTTGTTTTTAATTATGAGATTAACTACATAAACCAAAAGCTGATTTCCACCATTAAAGCAAATCTAGTTTTATACAGAATCAATGAGAGAGTATTGGTCTCTAGTTTGAGGAGGCATTGACTATCATCTCCCCCAGCTCCACTCCATGCACACATCCCATCCCTGAAAATCCAGCCCCTGTGCTCCCTCAGAAGTCAGGCTGTATCTAGATTATTCAGTTTGCCCAGTAAACATTTGAATAATCTGAACAAGTCCAGGGAATGAACACAGCAATCAAAATGTGTGAGCAATATTATATAATAAATTACTAAAACACCTAGTAAAATCCATCTTGAAAAAGTAAACACTGCCAAAAATGAGGTGTGTTGTTCAATGTCTGAATAGGGTTAGTGTAGACACAACTTAATGTAAAAACAAATAACTAGAGTCTTCTCAAATTCAGAGTCATTACTTTTTAATCGAGTGAGCATTGATTGGATAAAGAAATTCTTAGATAGATGGAACACCAACCAATAGATAATACAGAAAATATCAAGATGCGAATTCTTAGGACTCACAAATTTCTCATGTTCAATGCCACTTTTTCTACTCAAAGTCTCCATAAATGCCCTGCTAAGTGGTCACTCATTCTCTGACAGTACATAATCAATAGAGTTCTACTCAGGAAACTCTTCCCTACACCTATAGCATGTAGGTCAAAAATTGACAAGTAAGACTTTGTAAAACTAAAAAAACTTCTGCATAGTGAAAGAAACAATCAACCAGCTAAAGAGTAAGCCCACAGAATGTAGAAAATATTTACCAGCTATACATCTAAGAGAGGAATGCTATCCAGAATATGTAAAGAATTTTTTAAAAGACTTTTAAAAAAAACCACAAATAATTTGAAAAAAAAAAATGGGCATGGAGCCTGAATAGAGAATTCTCAAAAGAAAAAAAAAATGTGGCTAGGAAATATCTCAAAAAATGTTCATTATCCCTAGTAATTAGGAAAATGCAAATCAAAACAACTTTGAGATTTCTTCTTACTCCAGATCAATGGAACAACCAACACAAATCCTAGAGTGCATTCAGGGAAAAAAGAACCCTCATTCAATGTTGGTGGGATTGCAAACTCATCAAGGTACTCAAAATAAATCTGGAGAATTCTGAAAAGGCTAAAAAAAAAAATCTATCATATGTCCTAGGTATATCAGTTCTTGACATAAGCCAAAAGGACTCAACATCGTATTTCACAGATATTTGTTCAGCTGTGTTTATTGTTGCTCTATTCACAATGGCTAGGAAATGAAAACAGCCTAAGCATCTTACAAACAGCAAATGAATAAAGCAAATGTGATAAATATAGAGGGGAGGGAGGTTCTTTAGGAGGTGGTAAATACAGAAAAGGTGGGTAGAGGGTCAAGGGGAAGAGCAGTATACAAATGATAGGGAAACGGAAAAGGGAGGGCTCTTTAGGACGGAGGTAAACATGGAAGAAAGGGGGGATTGAGGTAAAATAACAATAAAGGTGTCTGAAAAAGACACAATTAATCATACTATTAACTATTTACTTTTAAAGGTCTGATAATACACACAATTCAGTATATAAATACACATATAAAATTATATAAAGCTTTTCTCATCTGGGATGGTAGTTGTCCCTCCAAGATCCAAAGACCACCTCATAAGAACCCCATACCTGAGAAGAGAAGCACTCTTTTGAGTCATTTGCCAAGGCTGTCCAAGAGACTCCCAAAACATACAGCTTATTGTTATGGCCCTTGTTTTCCCATCCCCCAGATGTGGAATGTAAGTCCCTATTGCTTAAGATGCCATTGGAAACAGGACCCCAAACTCTAAAAGATGGAAATAACCTGAACTCCCCCTCCTTGAGGACTAACTTTAATGGTACCAGTAGGCATCATGAAAGCTTGCAAATAAGGGAGGCAACCAAGAATCCTACCCAGCTATGATGCTATGAACCACATCAATAACCAGTATGACACCTTAAGAGTATAGCAGTGGCACAAATACCTTGGTTGCAACCAACATTTCTCTAATTTTGTATTTAAGACCCAACCAACAAGAGAGAAACCATAACTAATACTAGAAACCTAGCTAAGTATTCAGTGCCATTGAGTCATGGTTATTGGAGGATAATCTTCACCCACTAATTTACTTAACCAGCATAAGTCCTAACAATAATCTATACATTTGTCCTTATACCCACAGATAAGAGTAGTCTTTATGTCTCATCAAGAAAATTTCACTTTGCAGCAGAGACCACTACAGAAAACAACAACCAACCAAAATGCAAAGTTGTGGAGCCACTTTTAATTAATACATTTACGAAACACTTGTATCTAAGACTCAGGCAACATTTCAGAAGAGGGAGAAGAAAGATTGTAAGAGCCAGAGTAACAGGAAGTTTGCTGTGAGATTATATCTCCTAGTAATATCAAAAGCTATGCCATAAGGTATCAACAATGTGACTGCCCAAATGTGAGCTGAACAAGGATAACATCAGTGAGCATGCCAAACTTGACAAAAAAGTTGACAAAGTCTCCACCCTACACAAAGAACTATTGAGGGAAGTTGGAAGTGAGAGAAGTGCTCTTCCCCAAGGAGGGAAACATTAATTGATTTCCCAGTGCCAAATGCATCAGCTCTGAAATCTGTATACAAGTAACATTATACAGTATACAGACTGAGCAAGAGATTAGATAGATAGATAGATAGATAGATAGATAGATAGATAGATAGATAGATAGATTAGATTAATAGATAGATAGATAGATAGATAGATAGATAGATAGATAGATAGATAGATAGATAGATAGATAGATGGATGGATGGATGGATGGATGGATGGATGGATAGATAGATAGATAGATAGATAGATAGATAGATAGATAGATAGATAGATAGATAGATAGACGGACGCCCAGTGCCAAATGGGTCAGCTCTGAAATCTGTATAATGGATGGATGGATGGATGGATGGATGGATGGACAGAGAGACAGATAGATAGATAGATAGATCCATGAAAGAACATTTACTGAAAAGAAGTCATGAATTTAAAGGAGAATAGGGATGGGTATATGGGGGTGTTTGGAGAGAATACAAGCAAAAATAAATGTTATAATTATATTATAATCTCAAAAGGTAAAAGATAAAAACACATAAAAATAAAGGCTAGCACAAAAAGAAAAGAAATTGATCCTTCAGTAAGCTCTTCCTGTTACTCTGAGGTACACTGTGATATGAAGCCCTTTAAATAGATGAACATAAATATGTTTCCAGTATTATAAGGCTATGATGGAGAACAGTGTAACTGATGCTTAGTTTTCCTACAAAATTTACTTAGTTCTATAAAGACATTCAAAATGAACTGATATTTGCAAATGTTGAGATCATAGTATCCTTATAGTTAGTTGTTTCTTCCTGTCTGAAAGAATCACTGATCTCTCTCAATGCCAGTTCCTATGACATGGTTTGTAATACTCTGAGACACTGTTGTGTACCAATTTCCTTAAAACTGAAATATTTCCCCAAAATAAGGATGGAGGAGTCTCATGATACTTAGGATGTAAACAACTCACAAGTCTCAGAGAGTCCCTGATGTTAACAGAGAATCACAAGCCACATCTTCAATGTTGTGGAAGAAGTAAAACTTTCTGGGAGAGTGGCTCTCCCACCAACTGAGCTGCTTGAAAGATACTCTCTGGCCTGTCAAGTTGCCTGCAAGGTAGTCAGCAGTCTTCACTAATGCTTTGTGAGTTATCACCTAGGGTGGGATACAGATAACTTTGAGTTACCCTGTTCCTGTAAATAACCCCTAACCTATACTACTGTAAGTAACTCCAAAAAACAAAGTAGTTTCAAGCTGCATTTTAGGGGAATCACTCTAGTATCTTTGGTTCCCTATCTGGAGTTAATAGACCTTCATTTTTATTTCCCTCCAAAAATTGACACAATAGACATCCTCTTTATTACCTAAAAAGTTTCCTAAATCTTTCATAAATAAAGCCATCAGGTATAACCACTACTGGCAAATTTGAACTTACTCTCTTAGACTTAAAACCAGAAGTTTAAAAATGAAGTCTCTCTACTTTGACTCATTCTATAGACATATTGAGAAGAACATGACTAAATTCACTGAGGAAATGGGCATACCTGTCTTAGTTTGGTTTTCCATCACTAGAGTAAAAACACCATGACAAAAAAGCAAGTTGGTGAGGAAAGGGTTTATTCGGCTTACATGTTCACATGGTAGTCCATCACTAAAGGAAGTCAGGACAGAAACCCAAACAGGGCCAGAACCTGGAGGCAGAAGTCCTGATGCAGAGTCCATGTAGGAGTGCTGCTTACTGGCTTGCTCCCAATAGCTTTCTTGCTCAACCTGTTTTCTTATAGAACCCAGGACCAGGGTTGGCCCCACTCATCTTGACCTGGGTACTTCTCTATCAATAACTAAGTTTTAAAATGCCCTACAGCAGAATGGAGGCATTATGGAGGCATTTTCTTAATTAAGGTTTCTTTCTTTCAAAAAACTTTAGCTTGTGTCAAGTTGACATAAAACTATGCAGCACAATTGATCACTTGCCAACTTGACATACAAATACATCACCCATTAAGTCACACTTCTTTCTCATTCACCCTCAATTTCTTATACTAAAAGCATAAATAACTTTAAAAGTCCCATAGTGTTTATAAATTCAAACACATTAAAAGTTCAATCTCTTTAAAATATCCAATCAGTTTAAAAATCCAAAATCTCATATAAAAGTTAAAGTCTTTTAGCTCTGGAGTCCTGTGAAAATCAAAATAAAGTTAAATACCCTCTTCAAGAGGGAAAAACCAAGGCATAGTCCCAGTCTGGACAAAGAATAAACAAACTCCAACAGTGTAAATAATTTAATGTCCAGTATCTGGAATTCACCCATGATCTTCTGGGCTCATTCAAGGGGCTCAGGTTACTTTTCCAGCTTTGCATCTGAAATACACACAGCTTCTCTTCTAGGCTCCAAATAGTTCCACTCCACTTCTGCCACTGTTCTTGGTGGTCATTCATGGTACTGGCATCTCCAAACTGCTGGGGTCTTCTGTTGCAACTGAGCTGCACTTTCACCAATAGCTTTTCATATAGATTCTCTTCATAGTGCCAAGCCTCCAATTCTCTGCATGACCCCTTCAGTCCTGGGCCTTCAACTGCTACTGAAGCTGTACCTTCACCAATGGCTCCCCTAGCCTCTCACAGTGCCAAGCTTCAGCTGCTCTCTATGACTCCTTTATGCCTTCAAAACCAGTAGTACTACCTGGGCAGCTCTTATACTACCAAGTTCAGCTGCCAATGTAAGGTACAGTCTTGGCCACTTCTGAAAGACAGTTTCTACATGCTGACCTCAAGGAAACATTTCCAGAAGATTTCATCTCAGTAATGATGGTGTCTTCTTAATCACCAGTTATTTCTCAGCTCCAGTTGACCAGGGTCAAGTATCCCAGAAAAACAAAGGTTTCATTTTGCTGGATCTGGTATCTTGTTGATCACAGCTGGCTTCAGCACAAGCTAACTAGAACTGCAGGATTTTAATTCAAAATAACAAATGGTCCTGATAGAGTCTTTAAACTTCCCTCTGAAATTTCACAAAACAGGTATCTATCATCTGCATTACCCTCAACATTTTTATCTTTTTAAGACCCTACAGAAAATCCCACTGAGATCTCAACACTCAATGGCTTTTCTAGTCCAAAATTCCAAAGTCCTTCTACAACCCTCCCCAAAACATATGGTCAGGTCTCTCACAGCAATATCCCATTCCTGGCACCAACTTGTCTCAGTCTGCCATTTCATTGCTACAATGAAATGCATGACAAAAAAAAAAAAAAAGCAAGTTGGGGAATAAAGGGTTTGTTTGACTTAGACTTCCATATCATTGTCCATCACTGAACTCAAGATAGGAACCCAAACAGGGCCAGAACCTGGAGACAGGAGATGATGCAGATGCCATGGAGGAGTATTGCTTACTGGCTTGCTCCTCATAACTTGCTCAAGCTGCTTTCTTATAGAACTCAAGACCAGCAGCCAGGGATGGCCCAGGGATGGCCCCACTGGCAATGAGATGGGCCCTTCCCCATCAATCACTAATTTAAAAAAATTTCTTTACAGGCCAGCCTACAACCTGATCTTATCAAGGCATTTTCTTAATTAAGGTTCCTCCTTCTCAGAGGACTTTAGCTTGTGTCAAAGTGACATAAAACTGTCTAGCACAATATCTTAACACAATGAGGGTTCTTTTCATTCACTACATTTAAGGTTCTTGAGACTTTCAACCTGGCACCTGATATCCACTCCCCACACTTTTCCTCCCTCCACAAAATCCTCATAGAAAATGACTTGACAAATGTAAGAAACAACCTAGTCTCTGTGTATATCTTAAAGTCCATATCCTATTAGGATGCCTTTCTTACCAGGGAATAATGTCTTCAATATTAGCAAACACAACCTCTATGAAATATCACACACACACACACACACACACACACACACACACACACACACACACACACAGAGGAGAGAGAGAGAGAGAGAGAGAGAGAGAGATTATAATGCCAGTGCCTCTCCATAAAAAAAAAGTGTATGGATTATGTGCAGGAGTCAAAGAGGAGAGAGTCAAGAGAAGGATATGACAGGAGGGATGAACACAAAGGAAAAGAAACTTGATGGAAGTTTCCTATTCATGTATACGTTCCTCTGAGGCTGTGGGACTTGGTGCCAAAACCATAAAATCCATAGTGTCTACTGAACACTTTATTTATTTAAATTTAGAGTTTAGAGAAAGAGAGAGTCAACTCAACCTTCAGGGAAGAAACAGAATTCCTTACATTCATTGATAGGAATTCTCATCAATGAGACCTCCTTACTCAAGAGCAGGAAGTAGTTTTCACCAAAGAGTTTTGGAACATGCCTATAATCCCAGTATACAGGAGACAAAGGCAGGAAAGTCATGAGTTCAAATCTAAACTGAGCTATACCATAAGAGCTGGTCTCAAAAAAAAAATCTGTTTAAGTATTTTTAATAACTATTTTCCCCAAAAGACTATTTTTTCAAAAGAATGCACCTCATTATTCGCAGGGAAAACAAACAAACAAACAACAATAATGAAAACTGGTCATTTAATATTCAGAAGTCCCAGTAATCCTCAGGAAAATGGTTTTCTTTCTTGATTAACCAAGAGGTTTAACAAATGTATAAGTTATGGATTTATTGACAGTATAAAGGATGACTGCTGATGAAGCTATCTAGGTCTGATTGCTCACCAAAAATTATTTAAATAATGTATCCCTGAAGGATTTTAAAATTTGAAGCAAAAATTTGACTTTCAATCTCCCTGTTAAGACAAAAGTGAGAAATATATAGAAGCAAGGCTCGTAGTGGTCATGTATACAGCTCAGTGGAGACAGTGTGTGTTGAGAAAGGCAATGTGCAGGAAATAAAGAAAAGCTGGAGATAAAGAATCTGTATCTAGTAGCTCAGGGTATCACTGTTCATTTCCCCTCCCAACAGTGAAGGGAAAATGTCCAGTTCGTCTCCATATCTTACTTAGTTTGATCTGATTTCTCTTTCTTGCAATATGAACATTGTATAGAAACAAAAGCACAAGGAAGTCCTGTTACATATAGGCTGATAACTCTCTAAGTTCCTGATGTAATTTTTTCCCTTTCCTGAAAGCTGATAGAAGGTGGCTGTAGGCAGATGTTTTCCCGTGTCTTGAAGCCACTTGGTTCCAAATAAACACACAGAGACTTAATATTAATTGTAAACTGTTTAGCCTATGGCTCAGGCTTGTTAGCTAGATTTACATCTTAAATTAACCCATTTCTATTCATCTATATTTTGTCACATGGCTGTGGCATTACCGGTCTGTCACAGCAACATCCCATTCCTGGCATCTTGTTCCTTGGGTGGCTGGATGGCATCTCCCCAACTCCACCCTTCTTTTCCCTGTCCCTCTGTTTGGATTTACCACCTGGCTCCCATCCTGCCTTACCATAGGCCAAAGCAGCTTTATATATTTACTAATGGGAGCAACATATATTCACAGCATACAGAAAACTGTCCAACAGCAGTGCCCTGTTGCTGGTTAAATCCCATCATAATATAAGCTAAGAAACTAAGAACTGTGACAAACAGACTGTTCATGGTGGAAATCATTGGAACTCAAAATGTATGTTTTGTTTGTTTTTAAAAGTAAATTACAATAAAACACTATGAAACTAAGATAGGGCTAAAGACTAAATACTGCAGTTAGATTTTTCTGTTGTATCTCAAAAAAAAGCATATTCATAGATTCAGGATGTAATGGAATCTTTTAAAACCCCATTCTCTCATAGTCTCTGTTTATACATTGTAATGCGCTTTGCTTACCAGGGAGGAATATTTTTAATGTTAACAAAATCCAACCCTAAGAAAACATATTTATAAAATAAAAAATGATTCCAGTATCTGATCACATACTAAAAACAGAGTGTGAATTTGTATATGGGGAGTGAGAATAAGAAGATAGCCCGAGGAGGGAAGGACAGGGGATGAATAAAAAAAAAAAAATAGGAGGTGAAAGACTTTCAGAATGCAAATTAATGGCTAGGAGATATTTGATAGCTACCTGATGCTCATTGACAGCCTGGAGGCTTATTTAATGCAAGATCTTTCTGATCTGTATTTAAATTAGCCCAAACTAAATCACTAGAATAAAAACTATAGATAGCTTGAAGGCAAGGGACTGGAATACAGACCAAAAGCTAACATTTGCCAAATAGATGGAGTGTAGCACCCAAGGAAAAAAATGTAAAAAGTCAAATAGGGGGATTGGAGGTTCTTTCTTCTAATCACCTATCCATCTCTTTGTCAGTATTGAGCACCTATGATGCATTGGAGCACACACAAACCAATGTGGAGAATACAGACACAGAAAAGACAAGCTTCCTTATAACAGGGACCTCTCAGAGGCAATAAGAGTGAACAAAATTCTCTCAACATGAACACAAACATCAATACCATGAGTGACATTTTCCCAGCATTTTTCCAGGAATAAGCCATTTCTGCCATAAATCCACATAGTGAAGGGAGCATAGAACTTGAGGATGTTAGCTGCCGTGACCACTGGTCTGAAAACAATGGGTCCTGGTGTATCAATAAATGTTCTCTCATTCATGACAAGTGTTGCAACTAATTTGTTTTCCTTCTGTTTCCTTCAGAGTCATCACAGGTTTCAAAGACTGAATTTCCATACTGTCGAGTGTCTTCTGAGGATGGGTTTGTTAAGCATGGTCTTTTAGAACTCACACTGACCGGAAGGAAGGAAGAAGACAAGGCCCACTAAAGTAGAAAGAAATCCTTTGTACATTTCGCATATGCTCACTGAAGAAGCTCACATGCTCCACTCAGAATGAGCCTTTTATAATCCAGGTAACACATTCCCATGACAATGCCACGTAGGTGGCTTTTTGTCTTTCAAGAAACTAAAAACAGCAAGCAGAACTCCTCATCTCAACACACAGAATGGGGTCTAGGTGACAGGAAGACATTGAAGACTCCCATTGGAACCTCAACCCATTCTCCTCACACCAATCTCATCTGGAAAGGGTTGGAGTAGATGAAATGAAAAATGGAGATTGAGAGTTCATTTGAAAGAAAAATGCCAAGTGAATTTGTACAGGTATACACCAGGCCAAATATTTATTGAGAAACAGATATTCAACATCAGGCTTTCAGCAGCAGATATCCAGATGTCCAGAATAACTTATATAGAGAGTCAATTCTTTTCCTGTCTGTCAACCAGATTAAAAAGACTACTTGATACTAAAAATAAAAGGATAATAGATATAGAAGAATAATATGTGCTTATTTTTAAAAATAGAGCAAGGATAATGAAAATATACAACATAAAACAAAAGAAATCAAACTAGGAGCTTTTTGCTCATGAACAAACCTAGACGTATATCTACCCTAACGAAAAAAGGATTCATCAGTGAAGGGCTAATAACCTACAAGCCTTAAGTGCAAACAGAAGTTCCCTGCAGGAAGACTTGACATGCTAGCAGTTAGGAGTAGAGAGGCTCATATCAAGGGGTCAATGTGTCATTAAAACTTCCCAAGAGAACTCTTGGCAAGTGTGGTAGTTTGAAAAAAAAAATTGGCCCCCATAGGCATGGCACTATTAGGAGGTATGGCCTTGCTGAAGTAAGTGTGGCTTTGTTGTGGGAAGTGTGTCACGGGGGGGGGGGGGGGGGGTGTTGAGGTCTTAGATGCTCCAACCAGACTAGTGGCTCACAGTCTCTTACTGCTGCCTGCAGATCCAAATGTGGAACTCTCAGTTCCTTCTCAAATACCATGTCTGCTTGCATGTTGCTGTGCTTCCCATCATATTTATAACAGACTAAACCTCTGAAACTATAAGCCAGCCCCCATTAAATATTTTCCTTCATAACAGTTGCTGTAGTCATGGTGTCTCTTCACAGCAATAAAAACTCTAACTAAGACAGCAAGGATGCCAATATGCTAACATCCACAAAAATTTATAATCTTGGGAAAGCAAAAAATAGGTCTGCAGATAAAAATCTTCCCATCCCAAAGTTCCATTTTCTGCACTATAAACTGCTAGGTCACTAGTACTCTTGCACACAGTGTCCACTTCTACAAAAAGATTGTCACCTTCATTGTTCTGGTTAAAAGACAATCTGCTTCTATAGAGGTCCATCTCCCTTTCATTTATGTCCATGTCACCTCCATCAATCCCAATCTAACACAAGAACAAAGGATTGAACCACAAAAATTCTCTATCTACATAAGTTGTCATCAACCTTTCAGTATAAAATAAAGCAGTTCAAAGTAAGGAAATAACAGAACATACTTGGCTTGAGTCTGCCCTAGAGGAAAATGCTTGAGAGAAAAACAAAGACTTAAAACAACAAAAAGTTTTCAAATTAAGAATAGAGTGAACTACAATAGGAAATTAATATTTCACTAGAGAAATACAATTACATAGACAATAAATAGGATAGGTTACTAAACTACCTGCTGGTGTTACTACAAGTCTCCGACATACTTGCATCAAGATTTTTCATGTAATTTCGTTGAGTTCAGAATGTATTGAGATGAGGAACCATTACTGGATAAACAGCATGAAGAATTCTAGCTAGCTCTTTTGGTGGCTAAGTCTACCTTGCCCCACTGTTCTCTTTGACTTGGCACAGTGTAACAAGAGCTAAATGGTACACCTAGCTCATCATCATTTTCTGAAGACTTTCCAGTTTTAATACTAAAACTCCTACATCAGAGGACCCAGCAGGAATAAACCAGGGGCTGGTCACTAAAACCACCATACCTGACCCATATAAGTTTGCCTGGAACAGATACTCAGAACAATTTATGTTCAGATAGCCATCAGATATGGAGGAAGGGCCAAAGTGCTAGGAGTAGTAGATACCACGTGAATATGAAGGGTGAGTGGTGAGGCAGACATCTCTTGGCAGGGAGCACAGGACCAGAGCCAAAGTTTTGGATACAGACAGAATCCAGGGATGCTTCTAAACATCCAGCACTGTGTTGTAGAGCCCACTGTACAGAACTGTATCTATAAACATCAACCATGCAGGGATGAAAACATCTCGCCAAAAGAGAAGCAGAATCAAGCACAGAAGCTACAAGACTAAATGGAAAAGTACTCAATTATCCTACTAAAACGCAGAAACTGTCAGGTTTGTCTAAAAAGCATCTGTTAGCTACATCCTATTTAAGGAAACACTCATAAAATTAAGTGATGAAATTGATATAAGACATGGAAGAGGTTTTATATATCCTGTAGAAAAAATATGTAATCACTAAAGACAAAATAATATCATCAGAATACTGCATTTTAAAAAATTAAAATTAAAAATGAAGAAAATATCATATGGAGAGTACTATTCATTAAAAATACCCAAGGAACACATCAATATAAACAAAATAAACATGCTAGCTAAATATTATATCATTTCCAGCATCCCTTCTTAAGTATCTAGGGAAAAAATATAATCAATGTAAGAAAGAGACAGTTATCTTCTTATTGCAAGACTGTTCATATATTACCAAGGAAAAAGACATAAATGAACAGTATATGAAAAAAATTAAAAATATCCTACAACTACATGAAAAGATACTCATGTAGATAAAAGTGTAAAATAAACTATAAATTATCATTTATGCAAGACTGGAAAAAATTAAAGGGTTTGATTGCACATGTTGTTTGGGGAGATATGGGGGAAAAGATGAAATTTCAAACTTCAGACAGAATTTAAATTTCTATGGCTTTGGGAAAACAATCTAAATAACATTCACAGTATAATCAGTTTTACCAGCGAACCTCTAAATTCTTCCTGAAACCTGCAAAATTGTTAGAAAATGGAAATACATTATGTGCTTGGTAACAAAAGAACAGATAATGATGTCTGTGACCTACTCACTGTGGATCCATTTAAAGAAGGAAGTTTAAAGCCAGCATGAGTGAGATGTCATGATACATTGCTGAGAAGGGAGGGGTAGTGAGAAGTGATCCTGCTGCTCAAATCCAAATGGGCTCAAAAGGGAGAAAAATTCTAATATGTATTTTGATGCATATGTGCTTTTATGGATTCTTTATACAAAGAAAGGGAATATCCAGGAGACACATCTGATTGTTTTGTGAGTTGCTGGAAAAAGAAAAAAAAAATGTTCATATGTGTGTAGCTTCCCCCTCCCAGGGGGGGGGGGGAGGAGTAGGATCAAATAAACAAAACTGGGAAATAGAAACAACAGTAAAACATGGATATGATTATGTTTGCAAACTTAAGTAAAATTGCATTTCATTAAAAGTACGTTAGAATCATATTTAAATAACTAGAAACAAAAATACGCAAAGTGCCTGCTCTCTTCCTCTGCTAAGGCCCTTGTAATTAATCACAGGATCTCAGAGAGCAGCTCTAGTTGACTGATGAGCAAGGTTACCTTAAATCAGACAAGGACTGGTTCTTCAGGAGGAATCTTGACAGCAACATGAGAGACTGATTAGCTTTGTAAAATGCCATTCTCAAGAATTTCCTCTATACCCTAAAGCAGGGGGTCTAGCTCTACCTACTTTATATCTACTTTACTATTCTCATGGTACAGAATACAAAGTTAAGGTCCAGGGAGTTCAAAGACATTTTTCTCACAGCTAACTCAACCAAAGGAGGTAGATCTAGCAGATATGTCTTATTCATGGCTTCCTCCAACGGTCAGCATTGTCATTGGTATCCTAATAGACAAGCAGTTCTGGGGGAGGTCTTTCACCACTGTACCAGCATGAAGAGCAGAAATGGCAATTAGTGAAACAGAAATAAAGTCTCAAAGATTGAGAAGGTAAGAACAGAAAGTGTGTTATCCAATTGAGAATCCTTACACCCAGTGGATCACAGCAGCTCCTGTAATTTCTGTCCTTCCATGAACAGAAGTTAGTCCTCCTGTTGTCATTTATGTGCTGATATATATATATATATATATATATATATATATATATATATATATATATATATAGAGAGAGAGAGAGAGAGAGAGAGAGAGAGAGAGAGAGATCCATAGATATCCATAGATATCCACACACATGCTGTTGTTATTTGTTAACTCTTCTTATCTATGTGCTGATACATATATTTCTGTTACATAGTCATGTCCCAATCCCCAAATCAATTACATCTTTAACCCAGAGTCAGTGTTTGTTTTCACATATTCAAATATATTTTTTCCATTTTTTTTCTTTAGGAATATGTGTTTTAAATTTTATACATCAGCCATGGGTTCCCCTGTCCTCCCCCCTCCCACCCCCACCCCCACCTTCCCCCCCAGCCGCTCCCCTCCATTCCCATCTCCTCCAGGATCAAGACTCACCTGGGGATTCATTTAAACCTGGTGAATTCAGTACAGGCAGGTCCTGTCCCCTCCTTCCAGACTGAGCAAAGTGTCCCTGTGTAAGCCCAAGGTTCCAAACAGCCAGCTCATGCACTAAGGACTGGTCCTGGTCCCGCAGACTGGGTGCCTCCCAAACAGATCAAACTATTCAATTGTCTCACTTATCCAGAGGGCCTGATCCAGCTGGGAGCTCCACAGCCTTTGGTTCATAATTCATGTGCTTCCATTCGTTTGGCTATTTGTCCCTGTGCTTTTTGCAATCTTGGATTCAACAATTCATGCTCTTGCAGACCCTCCTCTTTCTCAACAGTTGGACACCTGGAGCTCCATCTGGGGCCTGGCTGAGGATCTCTGCATCCACTTCCATTAGTTATTGGATGAGAGTTCCAAGACGACTGTTAGGGTGTTTAGTCATCTGATCACCAGATTAGGTCAGATCAGGCTTTCTCTCCACCATTGCCAGCAGACTACAGAGGATGCATCATTGTGGATTTCTGGGGACCTCTCGAACACTCTGCCTATTCCTGTTCTCATGTGGTCTTCATTTATCATGGTCTGTTATTCCTCATTCTCCCTTTCTGTTCTAGATCCAGCTGGGATCTCCTGCTCCCCTAAGCTTTCTTTCCCTCAAATCTTGCCCTTCATTACTCCCACTGTCGTCCAGCTTGATCATGTAGATCTCATCCATTTCTCTGTCATTGGGTGATCCTTGGGTCTTTCCTAGGGTCCCGTTTTCTAGGTAGCCTCCCTGGAGTTGTGTAGCAGTCTAGTCATCTTTGTTTTACATCTAGTATCCTCCTATGAGTGAGTATATACCGTGTTTGTCCTTCTGAGTCTGGGTTACCTCACTCAGGATGATTTTTTCGAGATCCATCCATTTGCCTGCAAACCTCATGATGTCATTGTTTTTCTCTGCTGAGTAGTACTCCATTGTGTATATGTACCATATTTTCTTTATCCATTCTTCAGTTGAAGGGCATCTAGGTTGTTTCCAGGTTCTGGCTATTACAAACAAAGCTGATACGAACATAGCTGAGCAAATGCCCTTGTGGTATGATTGAGCATTCCTTGGGCATATGCCCAAGAGTGCTATAGCTGGCTCTTGGGGAGATGGATTCCCATTTTTCTAAGGAAGCGCCATATTGATTTCCAAAGTGGCTGTACAAGCTTGCATTCCCACCAGCAGTGGAGGAGAGTTCCCCTTGCTCCACATCCTCTCCAGCATAAGCTGTCTTCTGTGCTTTTGATCTTAGCCATTCTGACAGGTGTAAGGTGGTATCTCAGAGTCATTTTGATTTGCATTTCCCGGATAATTAGGGATGTTGAGCAATTCCTTAAATGTCTTTCAGCCATTTGGACTTCCTCTGTGGAGAATTCTCTGTTTAGTTCTATAGCCCATTTCTTAATTGGACTGTTGGGCATTTTGATGTCTAATTTCTTGAGTTCTTTATATATTCTGGATATCAGGCCCTCTGTCAGATGTGGGGTTGGTGAAGACCTTTTCCCATTCTGTAGGCTGTTGCTTTGTCTTGTTGACAGTGTCCTTTGCTCTACAAAAGCTTCTAAGTTTCAACAGGTCCCATTGATTGATTGTTTCTCTCAGTGTCTGTGCTACTGGTGTTATATTTAGAAAGTGATCTCTTGTGCCAATGCATTCAAGAGTACTTCCTACTTTCTCTACTATCAGGTTCAGAGTAGCTGGATTTATGTTGAGGTCTTTGATCCACTTGGATTTAAGTTTTGTGCATGGTGACAGATATGGATCTATTTGCAGCCTTCTACACATTGACATCCAGTTATGCCAGCACCATTTGTTAAAGATGCTTTCTTTTTTCCATTGTACATTTTTGGCTTCTTTGTCAAAAATTATATGTTCATAGGTGTGTGGGTTAATGTCAGGGTCTTCAATTCGATTCCATTGGTCCACATCTCGGTTTTTATGCCAGTACCAAGGTGTTTGTATTACAGTAGCTCTATAGTAGAGCTTGAGGTTGGGGATTGTGATGCCTCCAGAGGTTGTTTTATTGTACAGAATTCTTTTGGCTATCCTGGGTTTTTTGTTTTTCCATATGAAGTTGACTATTATTCTTTCCAGATCTGTGAAGAATTGTGTTGGTAATTTGATGGGAATTGCGTTAAATCTGTAGATTGCTTTTGGTAAGATCGCCATTTTTATTACGTTAATCCTGCCTATCCATGAGCATGGGAGATCTTTCCATTTTCTGACATCTCAATTTCTTTTTTCAAGGACTTAAAGTTCTTGTCATATAGGTCCTTCACATGCTTAGTTAGAGTAACCCCAAGATATTTCATAACATTTGTGGCTATTGTAAAGGGAGATATATCTCTGATTTCCTTCTCAGCCTGTTTGTCTACTGTATATAGAAGGGCTACTGATTTTTTTGAGTTGATCTTGTATCCTGCAATGTTGCTGAAGGTTTTTATTAGCTGTATCAGTTACTTGGTTGAATTTTTGGGGTCACTCATGTATACTAACATGTCATCTGCAAATAGGGAGAGTTTGACTTCTTCCTTTCCAATTTGTATCCCCTTAATCTCTTTATGTTGTCTTATAGCTCTGGCTAGAACTTCAAGTACTATATTGAATAAGTATTGGGAGAGGGGACAGCCTTGCCTTGTTCCTGATTTTAATGGTATTGTTTTGAGTTTCTCTCCCTTAATTTGATGTTGGCTGTTGGCTTGCTGTAGATTGCCTTTATTATATTTAAGTATGTTCCCTGTATTCCTGATCTCTCCAAGACCTTTATCATGAAGGGGTGTTGGATTTTGTCAAATGCCTTTTCTGCATCTAGTGAGATGATCATGTGGGTTTTTTCTTTGAGTTTGCTTATATGGTGTATTACATTGACGGACTTTCATATGTTGAACCACCCTTGCATCCCTAACATGAAGCATACTTGATCATGGTGGATAATTGTTTTGATGTGTTCTTGGAGTCTGTTTGCCAGTATTTTATTGAGTATTATTGCATCAATGTTCATGAGGGAGATCGGTCTGTAGTTCTCTTTCTTTGTTGCATCATTGTTTAGTTTAGGAATCAGGGTAATTGTAGCCTCATAGAAGGAGTTTGGTAATATACCATCTGCTTCTATTGTGTGAAACAATTCAAAGAGTATTGGTATTAAGTCTTCTTTGAAGATCTGGTAGAATTCTGCACTGAAACCATCAGGTCCGGGGCATTTTTTTGGTTGGGAGACTTTTAATGACTGATTCTATTTCCTTAGGGGTTATTGGACGATTTAAATGGTTTATCTGGTCTTGATTTAACTTAGGTATGTGGCACCTATCCAGAAAATTATACATTTATTTTAGATTTTCCAGTTTTGTGGAGTAGAGGTTTTTGAAGTATGACCTGATGATTCTCTGGATTTCCTCATTGTCTGTTGGTATGTCCCCCTTTTCATTTCTGATTTTGTTAATTTGGATGCTCTCTCTCTCTGTCTTTTGGTTAGTTTGGATAAGGGCTTATCTATCTTGTTGATCTTCTCAAAGAACCAACTCTTTGTTTCATTAATCCTTTGTATTGTTCTCTTTATTTCTATTTTATTGATTTCAGCTCTCAGTTTGATAATTTCCTGGCGTCTGTTCCTCCTGAGGACTTTGCTTCTTCCTGTTCAAGGGTTTTCAGATGTGCTGTCAAGTCACTAGCGTGAGATTTCTCCAGCTTCTTTATGTGGGCATTTAGTGCTATGAATTTCCCTCTTAGCACTGCTTTCAGAGTATCCCATAAGTTTGAGTATGTGGTGTATTCATTTTCATTGATCTCTAGGAAGTCTTTAATTTCTTTCTTTATTTCTTCCTTAACCCATTGGTGATTCAGTTGAGCATTATTCAGTTTCCATGAGATTGTAGGATTTCTGTAGTTTTTTTTTTTTCTGTTGTTGAAATCTAGCTTTAAACCATGGTGGTCTGATAGAACACAGGAGGTTATTCCAATTGTTTTATATCTGTTGAGATTTGCTTTGTGGCCAAGTATGTGGCCGATTTTAGAGAAGGTTCCATGGGGTGCTGAGAAGAAGGTATATTCTTTTTTCTTTGGGTGGAATGTTCTGTAGATATCGATTAATTCCATTTGAGCCATAACATCAGTTAATACCATTATGTCTCTGTTAAGTTTCAATTTGGCCGATCTGTCCAGAGGTGAAAGTGGGGGGTTGAAGTCTCCCACTATTAATGTGTGGGGTTTTATATGTGATTTAAGCTTTAGTAATGTTTCTTTTACCTATGTGGGTGCCCTTGTGTTTGGGGCATAAATGTTCAGAATTGAGATTTCATCTTGGTGGATCTTCCTGTGATGAGTATGTAATGTCCTTCATCATCTCTTTTGATTGATTTAGTTTGAAGTCTATTTTGCTGGATATTAGGATGGCTACACCAGCTTGTTTCTTAAGACCATTTGATTAGAAAGTCTTTTCCCAGCCTTTTATTCTTAGGAGGTATCTGTCTTTGAATTTGAGGTGTGTTTCTTGTATGCAGCAGAAAGATGGGTCCTGTTTTCGTATCCATTCTGTTAGTCTGTGTCTTTTTATAGGTGCATTAAGTCCATTGATATTAAGGGATATTAATGACCAGTGATTGTTCGTTCCTGTGGTTATTTTTATTTTTTGGTGGTTGTGTGTGTGTACTTCTCTTATTTGGAGTTTACTGCTATGGTGTTATGTATTGCCTGTGTTTTCATGGGTGTACCTGCCTTCTTTAGGTTGGAATTTTCCTTCTAGTGCTTTCTGTAGGACTGGGTTTGTGGATAAGTATTGTATAAATCTGGTTTTTGTCTTGGAAGGTCTTGTTCACTCCATCTATGATGATTGAAAGTTTTTCTGGGTATATTTGTCTAGGCTGACATCCATGGTCTCTTAGTGTCTGCATTATATCTGTCCAGGATCTTCTGGCTTTCAAAGTCTCCATCGAGAAATTGGGTGTTATTCTGATGGGTTTGCCTTTATAAGTCACTTGGCCTTTTTCCTTTGCTGACCTTAATATTCTTTCTTTATTCTGTATGTTTAGATGTTTAATTATTATGTGGCAAGGGACTTTTTTGGGGCGTCTAGTCTGGTGTTCTTATAGGCTTCTTGTATCTTCATAGGCATTTCCTTCTTTAAGTTGGGAAAGTTTTCTTCTATGATCTTGTTAAATATATTTCTGTGCCCTTTGAGTTGGTATTCTTCTCCTTCCTCTATCCCTATTATTCGTAGGTTTTTCTTTTCATGGTGTCCCAAATTTCTTGGACATTTTAGGTTCATGATTTTGTTGGTTGTAGTGTTTTCTTTGACTGATGAATTTATTTCTTCTACCATATCTTTCAACACCAG
Organism: Onychomys torridus; assembly: GCF_903995425.1. Classification (NCBI taxonomy): domain Eukaryota; kingdom Metazoa; phylum Chordata; class Mammalia; order Rodentia; family Cricetidae; genus Onychomys; species Onychomys torridus. Next base: position 61,325,438 of record NC_050455.1, read on the forward strand.
AGATCCTTTCTTCCATCCTTGCATTCTGTTTGTTATACTTGCCTCTGAAGTTCCTGTTAGTTTACTCAGATTTTCTATTTCCAACATTCCTTCTGCTAGTGTCTTCTTCATTTTTTCTATTTCTGTCTTCAGGTCTTGGATTGTCTCCCTTGCTTTTTCATGATTTTTCATTCAAGGATTTATTGTTTTCTTCTGCTTTAATTGTCCTTTCCTCTAGTTTTTATACCATTCTCCCCATTTGTTGTTTGTCTGTTCCTCTACTTTATTATTGATTTCTTCTATATAAGGCTCTAGCCTGTTCATGATGTTACTTATAAGGTTGTTTTCTTCTTCTTCTTCCATTCTGTGATGTTCAGTCTAGCTGTTGGAGAAGGCTAGGTTCTGGTGATGCTGTATTGCTCTTTATTTTGTTGTATGGTACTTCTGCTTTGACGTCTGCCCATCTCCTCTGGGTTCGTTCTTGGTCTTATCAATGTACTGGGTCCAGAGAAAGTTGACAAATTTAGGGTGCCTCTCTCTGGTCAAGATGGAAGCTCTGGGCCAGATGGGAGTGCTGGTCCAGATGAGAGTGCTGGCTGGATAGGAGCTGGGGGGCTGGACTCTGAGTCTTGGGAATCCCTGGGGTCTCCTTGATTTTGTCCAGATGGAGCTCCTCTTGTCCAGATGGGAGTTCCAGGGCAGAATGGAAGCTTGGGGCTGGTCTCTGATTCTCAGGAAGTGGCTGGGGTCTCAAGCAGATGGGTGTGGGGGGCAGGGTGTGGAGACTGTAGTGTCTGCCTGCAGTCTTTGGAAAAGGGGAGCCTTCCCGCAGGGCCTGCCGATTGGCCGGAAACTGGGGCCAAGTTGGTCAGTTCCTCCCGGAGTGGCCTGTGTCTAGCGGTGGGACCCAAGGGCAGTTGCCTCTCTGGCTATAACCCCAGGCACTGACCTCTGGTCCAGATGGGAGTTCCCAGGCGGACAGAAGCTGGGGGCTGGTCCACATATTCAAATATTATTTACCATTCTTTTCTATTTTTTTTTCTCATTTTCTTGGAACTTGTGAATGAGTACTATATCTACTTCACTCTAGCTCATCTATCCCACCTCAAACTCTTCTATTTCCTCCCCTCAAAAATTCATTGTTTCTCTTTTAATTGTTATTACCTGTATATATATATATATATATATATATATATATATATATGTGTGTGTGTGTGTGTGTGTGTGTGTGTGTGTGTGTATACTTATAAATATACATGCATGAATATACACATGCCTATACAATCTCCAGAGTCCATTTAGCATTACTCATATGTGCACATGTCCAAGACTGAACAGTACACTTGTGATTAAAGATCCTATGGTGGGAACTTGATCCTGGAGAAAACCAATTCTCTCCCAGCAGCCACTGACTACCTATAACTCTTAGTCTACCATTATAGCCTTGTGGAACTGCCTCTGTCCACTTTGGTATATCAAGTGGTGTTATCATCTACGCCAGTCTCATTCAGGCAACTATATTTTTGAGATTCAATGAGTGTAGATTCCCTGTAAGGCCTCAGAGATACTATCTTGTAAGGCCTCAGAGGCACTATCTTTCTGCCTCCTCTGCAGCAAAGGTCTCTGAGCCTTAAGTACATAGGCTACACTACAGATGCATCCTTTAGGGTTGGACACCTTGCAATCCTTTATTCTCTGCATTTTAACCAGTTGTGGATCTCTGTAATAGTCTCGATCTGTTAAAAACAAAACAAAAAACCTCCTTTGATGAGGAATGAGAGCTCCACTTACCTCTTACCGAGTGTAAAGATAGGCCAACTTACTGTGGCAGTGATCTCTCACAATTAATACATTCATATCACAATACACTTAGAGTTCAGGGGATATCACAGAAGAGGAGAAAGATTGTCAAGAGCCTGAGGACCAGGCCATCTACTGCAAAATAGTCTCAAAAAAAAAAAAAAAAAAGCACAGGAAGTTGGAAGAAATAGAGAGTAGCCTAGGGGAGGAGGAGTAGACCTGGAAGATACATGAGGAAGAGTGAGAGAGAAAATGATCAAGATACATTGTATGACATTCTGCAATAATTAATAAAAGTAGTTTCTAAACTAGTTATTCATCATATAGCCAAAAATATACTCGTTTAGGAAAAATAGAAGTAGTAGGACTTCTACAACCAATGAAAGTTGGCTATGTTTACAGTGATAGGCATGAATTTTCTCCTACTGAGTGTGCCCTAAGTCCACATAGTCAGCTATTTGTTAGCACCAGTAGTACCACTATTACATCATTTGGAATATCTTCTGGTCCACTCATTGTGGTTTACAAGATTTACATCTGGATGGTACCATTGATTGCTCCTTTCCCTCAGTAGCTTGCAGAACTCCTTCTAATACTGTGAGATCCTGCACTCATGGAGGAAGCTGCTAGGTCAACTCCAGCTCAATTTCTCTGAGTGCTGTATCTGTAGTGTGTGCTGGTCTTCAGCAAGAGGATTTTACCTTCAGGCTCCAGAAAGCAGCCAAGGATAATGGCAATAACTCATATTACTTTGGGAGGTATTGCTCTGACGAGAAATTGAAATAAAAATAAAGTCACTCCCCACTTCACAGAAAAGCAAAGTTAACACAAGTTATAACAATAGTGAATATTACTGATGAAGCCCTTTCATCAAGTAAAACTTTATTGAGACAGATCAAAGAGACCTAAATCTTCCAAGGAGTCTTTGGCTAGGTGTTAAACATTGATGAATCCTACTGAGCATGTGTTTTATGTTGAGCTTTTACTAAATGTTTATTCCAAGCATTGCTCAGTGTTTTCATTGTTACTATTGCTTTTGTTTTTGTGAAAGAGAGAAATTCCCAGTGTTGGGCAGTTCATTTGATTTAAAGAGAGCTGGAAAACCCTTCCTTTATGCTTGATTGCTTCTGCAAGCTAGATAAGCTGTCCTCATAGCAGCCCAACTGCTTTGATTTTTTTCATTTATTTAATTTTAATATAATATTTTTATCTTTACAAAACATTCCAAATTTATTCTTTGACAATTTCATACATGTAATGTATTTTTATTTATGGATTATAATATAATTACATCATTTTCTCTTCCCCTTTTCCCTCCAAACCCTCCTTCTCTTTCAAATTCATGGCCGCTTTTTTTCCCTTATTACATGCATATATGTATGCACATATATATTCCTAAATACATGAATATAACCTGCTCAGATAGCCTGAACCCAAGCTGAGGTAGGACAACAACAAAGATATGGCAAAGTGGAGGGAGAAATCCCAAAAGGCCTTAACCTTATAAGGAACTACAGGCAACTAAGACATGCTAAGAACAGGAGAAATAGCCTTTCCCAAGAATGAGAACACAGTTAGTTACCCAATACCAAAGAGACATCCATAGAAACATACAGACAAGTAATAATATGCATTGAATTGTTCCAGCCACTTTAAAGACCACTCCTGTCACTGTACAGGGCCATTACAATCACAATACCTGCTTTAGGATGTCTTGTTCTAGTCCCAACCACTCTAGTCACCTGCACATGTTTTCAAAGAGGCCATCATAAGACAAGCCTCTGTGAATGCTAATTGACCCTGTTCAGTACAAAACTATTCTGTCAGGCTAAGAAGTGAGTATTTTCCTCTATGACTCCATAGAAAGCTTATGGGTAGCACAATGCAATACCTGTGGCTGCTATAAATGGAATCTGTTTGATATTTGATCCAAAATTTAATGCCCCAATTGCATGTCACACCTATTTCATGTTTTTGTTTGTTTTGTTTTGTTTTTCTGGCTAATCAGATTTATGTTTAGAATCACCCAGAGGCATCTTCCTGAGCCTCTGCCGAGTTGCAACATTAAA